>NC_053028.1:211730166-211990690 GCF_003073215.2 Triticum urartu | reverse complement strand
AAGCTTGGGGATTCCCCGGAAGGCATCCCATCTTTCTTCAACAAATATTGGTATGTTTTCGGATTCGTTTCATTCATGCGATATGTGCAAATCTTGGAGCGTCTTTTGCATTTAGTTTTCATTTTTCTTTTATGCACCATGCTGGTATGAGATAGTCCATGGTTGATTTATAGAATGCTCTTTGTACTTCACTTATATTTTTTAAGTATGGCTTTATAAAATGCTTCATGTGCTTCACTTATATCATTTGAAGTTTGGATTGCCTGTTTCTCTTCACATAGAAAACCGCCATTTTTAGAATGCTCTTGTTCTTCACTTATGTTTGTTAGAGCGTGGGCATATCTTTTGTAGAAAGAATTAAACTCTCTTGCTTCACTTATATCTATTTAGAGAGATGACAAGAATTGGTCATTCACATGGTTAGTCATAAAATCCTACATAAAACTTGTAGATCACTGAATATGATATGTTTGATTCCTTGCAATAGTTTTGCGATATAAAGATGGTGATATTAGAGTCATGCTAGTGGGTAGTTGTGGATTGTAGAAATACTTGTGTTGAAGTTTGTGATTCCTGTAGCATGCACGTATGGTGAACCGTTATGTAACGAAGTTGGAGCATGAGGTATTTATTGATTGTCTTCCTTACGAGTGGCGGTCGGGGACGAGCGATGGTCTTTTCCTACCAATCTATCCCCCTAGGAGCATCCGCATAGTACTTTGTTCGATGACTAATAGATTTTTGCAATAAGTATGTGAGTTCTTTATGACTAATGTTGAGTCCATGGATTATACGCACTCTCACCCTTCCATCATTGCTAGCCTCTTCGGTACCGTGCATTGCCCTTTCTCACCTTGAGAGTTGGTGCAAACTTCGCCGGTGCATCCAAACCCCATGATACGATACGCTCTATCACACATAAGCATCCTTATATCTTCCTCAAAACAGCCACCATACCTACCTATTATGCATTTCCATAGCCATTCCGAGATATATTGCCATGCAACTTCCATCATCATCATATACATGACTTGAGCATTTATTATCATATTGCTTTGCATGATTGTAAGATAGCTAGCATGATGTTTTTATGGCTTGTCATTTTTTTGATGTCATTGCTACGCTAGATCATTGCACATCCCGGCACACCACCATAGACATTCATATAGAGTCATATTTTGTTCTAGTATCGAGTTGTAATATTAAGTTGTAAGTAAATAAAAGTGTGATGATCATCATTATTAGAACATTTTCCCATGTGAGGTTATCAAAATAAAAGTGGCCAAATAAGCCCCAAAGCGAGAGAGAGAGGCTAAAGAAGCCTACAAAAAAGAAGAAGAAAAATAAAAAAATGAGAGAAAAGAGAGAAGGGACAATGTTACTATCCTTTTACCACACTTATGCTTCAGAGTAGCACCATGTTCTTCACATAGAGAGTCTCTTGAGTTATCACTTTCTTATACTAGTGGGAATTTTCATTATAGAGCTTGGCTTGTATATTCCAACAATGGGCTTCCTCAAATGCCCTAGGTATTCATGAGCAAGCAAGTTGGATGCACACCCACTTAGTTTCAGTTCGAGCTTTCATACATTTATAGCTCTTAGTGCATCCGTTGCATGGCAATCCCTACTCCTCGCATTAACATCAATTGATGGGCATCTCCATAGCCCGTTGATTAGCCGCGTCGATGTGAGACTTTCTACCTTTTTTGTCTTCTCCACACAACCTCCATCACCATATTCTATTCCACCTATAGTGCTATGTCCATGGCTCACGCTCATGTATTGCATGAAAGTTGAAAAGGTTTGAGAACATCAAAAGTATGAAACAATTGCTTGGCTTGTCATCGGGGTTGCGCATGATTTGAATGCTTTGTGTGGTGAAGATGGAGCATAGCCAGACCATATGATTTTGTAGGGATAACTTTCTTTGGCTGTGTTATTTTGAAAAGACATGATTACTTTATTAGTATGCTTGAAGTATTATTGTTTTAATGTCAAATGATAGACTATTGCTTTGAATCTCTCATGTCTTAATATTCATGCCATGATTAGATTACATGATAAAGATTATGCTAGGTAGCATTCCACATCAAAAATTATCTTTTTTATCATTTACCTACTCGAGGACGAGTAGGAATTAATCTTGGGGATGCTGATACGTCTCCGTTGTATCTATAACTTTTTATTGTTCCATGCCAATATTATACAACTTTCATATACTTTTGGCAACTTTTTATACTAGTTTTTTGGGACTAACATATTGATCCAGTGCCCAGTGCCAGTTCCTGTTTGTTGCATGTTTTTTGTTTCGCAGAAAATCCATATCAAACGGAGTCCAAACGAGATAAAAACCGACGAATATTTTTTTGGAATATATGTGATTTTTGGGAAGAAGAATCAATGTGAGACGATGCCCGAGGGGGCCATGAGGCAAGGGGGCGCGCCCTAGGCCCTCGTGGCCACCCCGTAAGGTGGTGGGTGCCCTTCTTTCGCCGCAAGAAAGCTAATATCCGGATAGAAATCGTGTTAAAATTTCATCCCAATCGGAGTTACGGATCTCCGGGAATATAAGAAACGGTGAAAGGCCAGAATCGGGAGCGCAAAAACGGAGAGAGACAGATAGACAGATCCAATATCGAAGGGGCTCTCGCCCCTCCGCTGCCATGGAGGCCATGGACCAGAGGGGAAACCCTTCTCCCATCTAGGGAGAAGGTCAAGGAAGAAGAATAAGAAGGGGGCTCCCCCCCTCTCCCGGTGGCGCCAGAACGCCGCTGTCGGTGTCAAAACCGACGGATCTCGGGTAGGGGGTCCCGAACTACGCGTCTAGGCTGGATGGTAACAGGAGGCTGGGGACACAATGTTTTACCCAGGTTCGGGCCCTCTTGATGGAGGTAAAACCCTACGTCCTGCTTGATTAATATTGATGATATGGGTAGTACAAGAGTAGATCTACCACGAGATTAGAGAGGCTAAACCCTAGAAGCTAGCCTATGGTATGATTGTATGTTGTGGTTGTTGTCCTATGGACTAAAACCCTTTGGTTTATATAGACACCGGAGAGCGTTAGGGTTACACAAGGTCGGTTACAAAGGAGGAGATATCCATATCCGTATTGCCTAGCTTGCCTTCCACACCAAGTAGAGTCCCATCCGGACACGAGACGAAGTCTTCAATCTTGTATCTTCATAGTCTAACATTCTGGCCAATGGAGATAGTCCGGCTGTCCGGAGACCCCCTAATCCAGGACTCCCTCAGTAGCCCCTGAACCAGGCTTCAATGATGATGATTCCGGCGCGCAGTATTGTCTTCGGCATTGCAAGGCGGGTTCCTTTTCTGAATACATCACAAAAGAATTTGAATACGAGGATAGTGTCCGACCCTGCAAAATAAGTTCCACACACCACTGTAGAGAGAATAATATTTTCGCAAATCCAATTTGCTGACTTGTTTTGGCAGCATGACGTTATGTCATGGCCCGGTGATTATTCGAACCATTTTTCTTCAACCAGCTCCACACATAACACGAGGCGGTTTCTTGACACGTCTTGTCAAAGCAGAGATCATGTTCCCCCAATTATGGGATTCTCATTAATACGGTCGTGGGTAACCCAACCGTGTCTAGGACTTCCTAGATTATAGGCAAGTCCCAAACGGCTACGGAGAGGACGCTTGATATTCACCCTCTTTATAAAGGGACAAGGTTTTCACTTTCTCCCTCCCGTGCTCAATCAAACCCCTCCCCCGCCTCGAGTTCTAACACCCAAAGCCCAGGTCAGGTGCTCCGGATCTTCAATCATGTCCGGATCCAGCCTTCAAGGCCAGTGGATGCCCTCCTCCGTCACGGAAGAGGATATCAAGAAGTTGAGGGAGGCCAGATACCTGACCGCCGAGGTTTCGCATCGGCTGCCTGCTCGAGGGCAGGTCGTCCCTACTCCCGAACCCAACGAGAATGTCGTGTTCGTCTCCCACTTCCTCCGAGGCCTAGGCCTCACTCTGGATCCCTTCGTCAGGGGTTTGATGTTCTATTACGGGCTAGATTTCCACGATATAGCTCCAGACTCCTTTCTCCACATCTCGACATTTATTGTCGTGTGTAAGGCCTTCCTCCGCATTACCCCTCACTTCGGCCTGTGGCTCAAGACCTTTGAAGTGAAGCCGAAGATGATCGAGGGGCACCATGCAGCGTGCGGAGGCACGTCAATAGGCAAGATGGCAGGAGCTCCGTGGCCGAAAGGTTCCTTTCCAGAGGTGTCCGAATTATGGCAACGGGAGTGGTTTTACATCACGGCTCCCAGAAGTGCCAAGTGGGCGGCTGCCCCCGCTTTCCGCTCGGCCCCCCACCACAACTGATGTCATGGATTAGCAGAGGTCTGAGCTGGGGTCCAGCCAAGGACGTGCCCATACTGCAAAGCCGCATTCAAGATCTCTTTGAGGGAGATCTTAATTTGGTTGTGGTAATGCAAGTTATGCTGGTTCATCGAGTCCAGCCTTGCAAACGCCGGCCCCTTCGCTTATGGGAGTTCAACCCAGAAGGGTCGCGTGCCATTCAAAGTTTTCTCGGCCTGATGCACGAGGAGATGTACAAGTCATTCTTCGGACCTCAAATAGAGTGTCCGGATACTACCGAGGACGTGGGCTTGAGCAGTAACCGCACCGCCGAACAAGTAAGAAATCCTCTAGCCGAACACATCGTATTTTATTCATGAAGTTATTTCCGAGAGATCGCTCTTTGACCAGGACTGGCTAACAAAGGCGAAGATGATTCGGTGTCCGGCCCCCCTCCCTGAGGGTTTGGAAAATCCGGTTTTGGAAAAGATGCTCGAGCTCGCACCTTGCCCGGAGCCCTCGAAGGAAGATACAGGGGGGAATAATATGGGCGGAAGCGGGCCCCCATCGCTGCCAGTTCCAACCGAGGGAATGAGCGCCTCCATGGAGGAGGATAACCGGGGGAGGAAGAGGACTGCTTCCGAGGATCCGGAAGCCGAATCCTCCAAACGGGAGAAGAAGTCTCCAACAGAGGGTCCTGCCTCGGGGGGTGTTCTTACCGCACAAAGTCCGCGGGGGGATCAGCCCTCCAACGAGTCGTAAGTGATCCAAAAAATACTTTAATAGTGAAGGTATACCATCTTTCTTCTGAGAAAATAACCGCCGCATATATCTTGCAGTTCGGGCCTTAGCCCCTCTCAGCTGAGCTCGTCTTCGGGGGATCTTCTTCCGGAGATGATGGAGAGCGAAACGCCTCCCCCGGACTCCTCCGCTCAAGAAGCGGGCGACCCCGAAGTGTCGTCACAGAGGGCCTCTCTGGATCCGGTGAGGCCAGAAGATAATCCCATAGACCCCCGAAGTCCCCAGCGGCCAGCTCCCGAAGAGAGCAAAGAAAAGAGTCCGGCACCGTCTGGTATGCAGTCGGACGTTCTGAGGGAGCTGGTGGGGTGAGCGGCCATCTCAGAAGAACACCGTACGCTGATGGGTACGGTGATCGAGAGAATTTCGACCGCCGAAAGCGGATTACATGAAGCCTTTATGAGTCTACTGACAGGCTTTGAGGTACGTGAGATAATATGTGATAGTATCGCACATGTTAGGTGTGCCCTGTGTAGATAGTAGCCCCTGAGACTCTGGTTGTCGTCGAGAACAGCGACGAACAGAGGATCATAGTCCCAGGCGATAACCAGACTGCTTTTATGTGCAGGCGGTGGAAGCTCCGGTGGCTAGCCGGACTAGTGAGTTTGCCGAATTAAAACGACAACTGGATGCGGCAGACGCCGACATCGAGCTTGTTAACAAGAGGCTTGATGAGGCACAGGGTAAGTGTTATTTTCTGGTGAATGCCACATAGTAAGAGCAGCATGATGCCAGTATATTTAATTATGTTGTGACTGCAGATGGAGCTGCCACCGTGGAAACCTTGCGGGCAGAACTTGCCCGAGCCAAGGAACAAGCGAGGATTAGTAATGCGGCTGCTTTGAAGGCGGCCGAAGAGTTGAAAGCCGAGAAGGCCGCACATTGCGAGAGCAAAGAGAAGATGACCAAGATGGCCATAGAATTAAAAGACACTGCCGACCGTTGCCGGCTCCTTGAAAAAGAAAACCGAGCGAAGGCAACGGACCTTGAGAAGGCCACGATGGCGAACAAAGACACCCGCTCTGCTATGAGAGCGAAGAAGGAGGAGCTGCGGGAAGCCGGGGATATTGCGGCTGGGAAGCCCTTCATGCTACGGAGGAAGTTCGGAGATCCATGGTATGCCCCTCTGGATCGGCTGTGGAGTTTAGCGGATGCATATATGGACTTAGCGGTGAGCGCTGCCGATGCGGCGAAATACTTCCAAGGTCAAACAGATCGTGAGGTGGACAAGCTGTTCTGGTCGCAATTCAATGTTCCAGAGCGTTCGCTTCCATTGACTGATCAGCTAGCCGAATGGGCCGAACTAAATAGGTTGTTCGAACTCGCCATGAGGTCTGTCGTGGATCAGCCATGGCCGGAAAAGCCAAAGCCGAACAGCTATTTCAGCTTAGTGCAACAATTCCTTGGTGCGGTGCCGCGCATTAATGCGATGAAGAGGTCGGCATGCATAGAAGGCTCGCGGAAGGCCCTTGCCCATGTTAAAGCATACTGGGCGGAGATGGACGCTACCACTGTTGCGGCGCAGGGTTCGGCCATAGGCCGAGTGGCTGCCGAGCACTATTTCGAGGAGGTTCTCGAGGGTGCTCGTTTGATAGAGGCCCAGTTCTCGAAGAATATTATGTTTGAGTGATATGTATTTCCATTTTAAACACAATGTTTTTATGAAATTTTATAAGGCTGTGTTTATACTTTTGCCTGAAAGTAATATGATGCCTCCTGTGCGGCCGTTTATGTATACATGTGTATAACCTGAAAGATTGCAATCGTCGGCTTTAGCCCCCACGCATATAATGCGGAGGTACTCGCAAAAAACGCGTGGTCACACTTAACCCAACGTCTTGGTCCTATTAAGGAGGTGATAGTGCAGCGAGCGAGGCAACCGGACTATAATGCTTTAACACTTTCACTTAGCCATAGGAGTTTGACAGTGGGGCTACTAGATAGTCCCTGGTGGCTCCGCACTCTCCCGATCTCGGGGTGCGTACATGCCTGGCCGGAAAACGACCCTTCGTTAAGGCGGAGGAATTCTAACATTCCGATAGGTCATCAAGTGGTTGACCAGTCTCATGCTATATCATGACAGTCAGTTTTCAGCTTTCTCTACTGAGGTGCTCGTCCGGATGAACCAGGGCACAATCGCAGTAGTTCTCCTGGTGCCGCCTTAGCCGATAAAGCGGAACGTAAGGCACCAAAACACAGGAGCCAGGCAAACCCAACATTTGACCAAAGACAATGATTCGGAGCTGATGCATATAAGGCCAAACTCGCGACACCAAACACTCCATGAGGTATTCGGTCTTTATGGTATAAACCGGGCCTAAATAGTGCCCTTTGTAAGAATCCCCTTGTGTCCAGGTACGTGCATTATTCTGACGTGGCCACATGCCAAGACGTCAGCATCCTTCCCAATTGTGCTGAGAATTCGGAGGATGTGTATCAACAAGAGACAGTAAAAAAGGTTTACGCAGGGTCTTAATCTAAAAAGAATCCTTGGAGCGGGTCCCTGCTGCACGTCTGCGCCTGTATCTCTGTTGTGCCGTATCCTGGACGGGTGTGGCGCGATGGTCATATGTAAATGAGAGGAACTTAGGTGAAAAAGTTGTCGTGCAAAAAGTTGATTTTTTTAAAGAAACCATGTATAACTAGAAATGAGTAGAAATTGCCCCTTGTTTGCGCACGTTGAGCCCCTTGTATTTGTAATAGGGGTGTGGCCATCAATCCGGTACAAATTACATATAGCAGCGCCGGACTCGTCTAGCCGCGTCCGTGGTCTTGACGACCTATCAAATGCTTTAGTTGGTGAGGCCGTTTTTAGTGTGCGGCTGCCAAGGCAGTCACATTCTCTTCGGCGCGCAAAGATCGCTTAATACTTCCGTTCACTGTAATGATGCCACGTGGACTGGGCATCTTGAGCGTGAGGGAAGCGTAATGCGGTATTGCATTAAAGCGAGCAAAAGCTTCGCGTCCAAGTAGTGCTTGATAACCGCATTGGAACGGAGCAATGTGGAAGGTTAAATGTTCTCTATGGGAGTTATCGGGGAAGCCGAATATAACCTTTAGTAGCAGGGAGCCCGCGCAGTGAGCCCCTTGGCCTGGCGTTACTCCTTTAAAGGTAGTGTTGCTATGGCAAATTTTCGTTGGGTCTATCCCCATTTCGTGGATTGTATCCTGGTATATCAGGTTTAAACTGCTGCCACCGTCCATCAGGACTCGTGCAAAGTGGTATTCGTCAATTATTGGGTCTAATACCAGGGGAGCCCATCCTGCCCGCCGGATACTTGCTGAGTAATCACGATGGTTGAAAGTGACCGGTTGAGACGACCAGTGGCTGGGTTTCGCGGTGATAGGCCCTTGGGCATATTTATCTGGGAGGGCCGCTTTGCTTCCCTTGATCACGTGTAATACGTTGACTGTTTTGACTTCTGACGGGAACTTCTTTTGTTCCCCAGTGTCTTGCTTGAGAGGCTCATCCTCATCTTCTCTTGGTGTATCCTCCCCCTTGTGTTCGGCGTTGAGCTTGCTGGACTGCTTGAAGACCCAACATTCTCTGTGGGTATGATTAGCGGGTTTACCAGGGGTGCTATGGATCTGACATACTTGGTCCAGAATTTTGTTCAGGCTGGACAGTTCATCTCTGGCGCCTTTAGAGGGCGGCTTTTGTTGACCTGGCCGAGAGCTTCGGGATTCGGTGTTTACCGCCGTGCTCTTCGGGTTGTCTTCTTTATTCCGACGCTTATTATTTTTGTTGCGTCGTGATTTCCCGTTTTCATCTCTAACTTCGGATGTGCTTGGGTCGCTGGTGCTGCATCTGGCTAGCCAGCTGTCCTCACCCGCGCAAAAGCGGGTCATGAGGCTTGTTAATGCTGCCATTGTTCTTGGCTTTTCTTGGCCGAGGTGTCTGGCAAGCCATTCGTCGCGGACGCTATGCTTAAAAGCTGCCAAGGCTTCGGCGTCCGGGCAGTCAACTATTTGGTTCTTCTTAGTAAGAAACCTGTTCCAAAGCTTTCGGGCTGACTCTCCGGGCTGTTGAGTTATATGACTCAAATCGTCCGCATCCGGGGGTCGGGCATAAGTCCGTTGAAAATTTGCCCGAAAAGCGTCTTCGAGCTCTTCCCAGCTTCCAGTGGAGTTTTCGGGGAGGCTTTTAAGCCAGTGCCGAGCTGGCCCTTTGAGCTTGAGGGGTAAGTACTTGATGGTGTGGAGATCATCTCCTCGAGCCATATGGATATGGAGGATGTAGTCCCCAATCCAGACCCCAGGGTCTGTTGTTCCGTCGTATGCCTCTATGTTTACAGGTTTGAATCCCTCTAGAAATTCTTGGTCCAGCACCTCATCGGTGAAACATAGGGGGTGTGCGGCACCCCTGTATCTGGGTGTAACGCATTGTTCTGATGTTTGTTGTGTTACATCATATGCTGGGGCGCGCTTGTGTGTTCCATAGATGGATCTGGTTGCGCCGTCCTTTTGGTGCGAGCCCTCGTGTGGATCGCTTATTGGCTTGTGAGTGGCGTTGTTTGCCGCTCCATGTTGGCCGTGAGGTCGTCTATCCGGCCAGGTGGCCGTTTTGATTGTTGGTTGTGGGGGATCTGGGGCCTCCTCATCGAATTCGGGTAGCAACTTCCGCTTCGGGTAGCTCTTGGTGGGGCGATTACCACCATACTTCGCTGCTGTGTTGAGTACTTTACTCCATCTGATTTGGAGTGTGTCCTGCGCAGCCTTGAGCCTTTGCTTCTGCTTTTTCAGACTCCTCGCGGTGGCAACAAGCCTTTGATGGGCATTCTGCTGCTCCAGGTACCTGTTCGGCGTTATGTCATCCGGACTATTATCTTTGACAGAATTGGTTTGTTTGGTTTGATTTTCTGTATTGCCGTGGTCCGGCAGTGGTTCGCCCTGCTCCAACGCTGGGTCTGTATGATCGTTATTTCGACAAGCCTTCGTTGCGTCCTTCCATTCCTCATCGTGGTCTTCTTTTGGTGTGTCCACCATGTATACGTCATATGATGAGGTGGACGTCCGGCGCCCTGTGGGCGGTGGTTCCTCTTCGCCTCCCGCATCGTCGTCCATACCGTCGATGTTTTCGGAGTCGAAGTCGAGCATGTCGGTTGAGTCATCGACAATATCTACCAAGTGGGTGGTGGGTGGGCCTCGAATTTGTTCGTCGTCCGCATCCCAGTCCTGTCGGACATAGTTCGGCCAGGATTCTCCTGACAAGGAGAGAGACCTTAATGATTTTAGTATGTCGCCCAAGGGCGAGTGTTGAAAAATATCCGCGGAGGTAAACTCCATGATCGGCGCCCAATCGGATTCGATAGGAACGGGCACAGGCGGTCCGGAGTCCGTGGCCGGAGAAGGATCCGGCAGTTTAACAACACGGCTCTCGTGCAAGGCAAGGTCGATGTTCGGCTCGATCGCCGCTGAGGGTAAGGCCTCCGTGGTGGGTTCCATCCACCCGTCCACGGAAGGCGCGACTGGCTCCGAATTGAGGGTTGGAGCGGCTGCCGGTGCGATCTCCTTAACACTGTCCGATGGGAGAGCTAAGTCATGCTCATCATGACCGCGTGGCGCACAAGGCAGAGGCTCGAATTCGTCGAAGATCAAATCTCCACGGATATCGGCTGTGTAGTTTAAGCTTCCAAACCTAACCAGGTGGCCAGGGGCGTAACTTTCCATCTGCTCCAGATGGCCAAGCGAATTGGCCCGCAGTGCAAAGCCACCGAGCACGAAGATCTGTCCGGGGAGAAAAGTCTCACCCTGGACCGCATCGCTATCGATGATAGTAGGAGCCATCAAGCCTAACGGCGATGACACAGAGGAACTCTCAATGAAAGCACCAATGTCGGTGTCGAAACCGGCGGATCTCGGGTAGGGGGTCCCGAACTGTGCGTCTAGGCTGGATGGTAACAGGAGGCAGGGGACACAATGTTTTACCCAGGTTCGGGCCCTCTTGATGGAGGTAAAACCCTACGTCCTGCTTGATTAATACTGATGATTTGGTTAGTACAAGAGTAGATCTACCACAAGATCAGAGAGGCTAAACCCTAGAAGCTAGCCTATGGTATGATTGTATGTTGTGGTTGTTGTCCTACGGACTAAAACCCTTCGGTTTATATAGACACCGGAGAGGGTTAGGGTTACACAAGGTCGGTTACAAAGGAGGAGATATCCATATCCGTATTGCCTAACTTGCCTTCCACGCCAAGTAGAGTCCCATCCAGACACGAGACGAAGTATTCAATCTTGTATCTTCATAGTCTAATAGTCCGGCCAATGGAGATAGTCCGGCTGTCCGGAGACCCCCTAATCCAGGACTCCCTTAGCCGCCGTGGCCATCATCGTGTGATGGCGATCTACACCAACACCTCCGTCATCTTCACCAACATCTTCATCACCTTCCCCCATCTATCTACATCGGTCCACTCTCCCGCAATCCGCTGTACCCTCTACTTGAACATGGTGCTTTATGCTTCATATTATTATCCAATGATGTGTTTCCATCCTATGATGTCTGAGTAGATTTTTGTTGTTCTATCGGTAATTGGTGAATTGCTATGATTGGTTTAATTTGCTTGTGGTTATGTTGCTGTCCTTTGGTGCCCATCATATGAGCGCGCGCGTGGATCACACCATAGGGTTAGTTGTATGTTGATAGGACTATGTATTGGAGGGCAAGAGTGACAGAAGCTTCAACCTAGCATCGAAATTGATGCATACGGGGTTGAAGGGGGACCAATATATCTTAATGCTATGGTTGGGTTTTACCTTAATGAACATTAGTAGTTGCGGATGCTTGCTAATAGTTCCAATCATAAGTGCATAGAATTCCAAGTCAGGGATGACATGCTAGCAGTGGCCTCTCCCACATAAAACTTGCTATTGGTCTAGTAACGTAGTCAATTGCTTAGGGACAATTTCGCAATTCCTACCACCACTTTTCCACACTCGCTATACTAACTTTATTGCTTCTTTACCTAAAAAGCCCCTAGTTTTTATTTACGTGCTCTTTATATTCTTGCAAACCTATCCTGTTACACCTACAAAGTACTTCTAGTTTCATAGTTGTTCTAGGTAAAGCGAACGTTAAGTGTGCGTAGAGTTGTATCGGTGGTCGATAGAACTTGAGGGAATATTTGTTCTACCTTTAGCTCCTCGTTGGGTTCGACACTCTTACTTATCAAAATAGGCTACAATTGATCCCCTATACTTGTGGGTTTTCAAGGAACGAGCTAGGCAAGGAATATCTGGTTCAGAGGCCGGTTTACTACATCAGTGAGGTTCTCATTGAGTCCAAGCAGAGGTATCCGCGTTGGCAGAAGCTTGTATATGGGGTGTTCATGGCTAGTCGAAAGCTCAAGCAATATTTTTTGGGTCATCCCATCACTATGGTTAGTTATTCTCCTTTAGGGGATATTATTCAAAACAGAGAAGCCACAGGTCAGGTAGCCAAGTGGGACATTGAGCTTGGACCCCATGGTTTGAAGTATATGCCTCGCACAACCATCAAGTCTCAAGCACTTGTGGATTTCATCAATGATTAGACAGAGCTGCAGATGCCTGAGGAGAAGCCGGATAGCACATATTGGACTATTCACTTTGATGGATCCAGTCAGTTGGAAGGCTCGGGGGCTGGAGTTATCTTAACTTCCCCACGAGGTGATAATTTTTTTTATGTTTTAAGGTTGATGTTCCCTTGTACTAACAATGCAGCTGAGTATGAGGCCTTGCACCATGGTCTTCGGTGGCTAAGGAGATGAACTTAAGCCGAGTGAGGTGTTTTGGTGACTCAGATTTAGTAGCTCAGCAAGTTTCTGGCACTTGGGATTCTAAGGACCCACTCATGGCGGTTATCGCCAAGAGGTTGATGCTATTGCTGGACACTTCAAGGGCTATCAAGTAGAGCATGCTGATCGAAGGAAAAACGAGGTGGCTGATGCTTTAAGCCGGTTGGGATGCCAGCGTAAGCCGGCACCACCCAATATTTTCCTTGATATTTTGCATAATCCTTCCATCAAACTGCCTACAGAGGAAGATCTTGCTATTCCTGACCAGGAGGCACAGCTGGTGGCGGCTCTTTATGCTATTCCTGATTGGACAGTTCCATATTTGGCATACATGACCCGGGGCGAGTTACCTGAAGATGAAACTTTGGCCAGGTAGATAACCCGACGGCCTAAGTCAATGACTATTGTTGATGGAGAGTTGCATCATCGTAGTGTTACGGGGGCGTTTCAACATTGTGTTTCTCCTATAGAAGGTCGTGAGATCCTACGAGAGATTCATGAAGGAGATTGTGGTCATCATGCCGGCTCTAAGTCTCTCATGGCCAAGGCTTTTCATCATGGATTTTATTGGCTGACGGCCCATGCTGATGTAGAGGATTTGGTCAGTAAATGTGATGGTTCTCAGAAATTTTCAAGACGAGCTCACATACCTACTCAAGAATTGAGGATGATTCCAATTGCTTGGCCATTTGCAGTCTGGGGGCTTGATATGGTTGGGCCTTTCAAAAGGTCCAAGGATAAAAGACCCACCTTTTGGTGGAGGTTGACAAATTCACAAAGTGGGTGGAAACAGAGCCGGTTAGTAAGTGTGACACGACAACAGTGGTTCAATTCATCAAAAAGGTGATTTTCCATTTTGGTTTTCCCCACAACATTATAACTGATAATGACACTAATCTGTCCAAGGGTGCTATGAAAGAGTTTTGTCAACGAGAGAATATTCGACTTGATGTATCATTAGTGGCTCACCCCCCAGTCCAATGGTTAAGCTGAGAGAGCCAATCAAGAAATCTTGAGAGGCATCAAGCCCCGGATTATGGTCCCTTTGCAGAGGACGTTGGTGTAGCGACCAGACCTCAAACAGTCTGATCTCTGTGCTCCGGTGTCATCCCTGGATCAGTAATGCTGACACCACACAGTACTCGGAGGATTTATAGCAGAGTAGCAATCACACACTTATTACATCGAGTGTCTCAAAAGAGAACTTATTACAATAAATATGGCTTAAGGCCATCTAATAATGATAACAGCGGAAGGCTTGGAAGATAAGTGAGTCCATCAACTCCAACGGCATCACTGAGTATAGAACCTCGACCTAAAATTCCTCAATCGTCGTCTGAAAAGTCTGCAACATTAACGTTGCAGCCCGAAACGGGTCAACACATGGAATATGCTGGCAAGGTAACACATAGAGAGTAATGGAATGCAACAACTATACTATATGCATATTTGGCTGGTGGAAAGCTCTATGGTCACAGTTTTTGCGTAAAGCCAATTTTTCCCTACTTCAAAGGAATAAAATTAATTACTATCATGGTGGTTGTTAAACATTGAGAATGGTTGACAGCATCCTCAATCCCAATTAAGTAACATCATTAAAATCCCACAAAATTAATTTTAGAGTAACATGTTGAGATTCACATGATAATCCAGGTACTAGATACTCAAGATGTCCATAACCGGGGACACGACTAATCATGATTAGTTTATTACACTCTGCAGAGGTTTGCACACTTTTCCCCACAAGACTCGATCGCCTCCGTTTGGTTTCTCGCACTACAAGGTGTTTGAGAAATGGATGACCGAGACACAGTCTTTCAGAAGTGCTAGCACCTTACGACGGGTAGACCGGTACACCTACTTTCCCCTACATCTGCTAGTCTACCACTGTAAGAGTTCGCACAACTTAGTCAACTATGCCAGAGCCCATAATGGCTTGTGGCTGCACACGGAAGTTTCTAGTATGAAAAATCTCATGATCCCTTTGGGCCTGGGTGGCGGTCCAAAAGAAAACAGGCAAGTCCTGGTAACCCCAGGTGCCTCAATCCACCCAGATGTGTGTTAGGTTGCCACCTTAGATAAACCCTTAATTATAAATCTCACACCTGTCATGGATATCACTCACCCAATCCACGTCTACTGGCATAGCATGGCATAATAAGCAAACGTAGAAGTAACTCCCAAAGGTTTGATAATAAACAGGTAATAGGTACTACCTCATCTACATCTCATCCCACAATTTAATTAGTTCCTAATCATGCAATGTGTGAGGATTGATCTAATGCAATAAAACTTGGTTGTAGAAAAGGTATGATCAAAGTGTTACTTGCCTTGCTGATGATCCGCGAAACCTAGAGATTCGAAGTAACAGGCGGCGCACTCCGGGTATTCTATCACAGACAAACATCAAGCATACAATAAGTACTCATCTAATGCACAGGTAAGACTCAAATAGAAGATCTAACCAGAAAGTTCAACTTAAGAACCCTGGTTTGCAAAAGAATCAAATCGAACAAAGCGAAAGAAATCAAACGGCAAAAAAAACAACTTCGTTCTAGTAATCTGGATCTAGGGCAAATTTTACAGTAGCAAAAACTTGTTTAAGTTGATTATTCGGAAAGAGGGTTTCGAGACGAAACTCCAGGCGCTTGAATTGCCTGATTCCGATAAACGAGCGAAAAGTTATACTAAAACGAAAATCAGATCAGAAATCGCGATCAGAAAATAACCGTGGAAAATCCGACGAAAAAGAAAAACGATGAACAGAATTTTTTTTTAAAAAAAACTGCACGGAAAACGAGGCGGTGACGAACCTCGAAAGGCGCGTGCTCCTACGGCGGCGGCGGCTGGGAGGCGGCGGCGGCTTAGCTATGGTTAGGGTTAGCTGGCTTCGGGCCTCTCTCTCTCTCTCTCGGCCGGTTCGGGCGCTATATAAAGGCCCCGGGCGGAGGTTTCCTGGCCGGTTACGGCCCGGAGTCGGTTCCAGTTTTTTTTAAATCCGCTCGGAAGAAAAATAAAAAGAAATACTAAACGGACTCCAAAAATCACGAAATAAATTTTCCCGGGTTCCTAAAATCAAGCCCGATAAAGTGAACATTTATCTGGGCCCAAACTACAACTTTGAAAAACGCACATTTTTCCTAAATTCAAATAAAAATACCGAAAAACTCCGAAATAAATCTTATTTGATTTTTTTATTAAATCCTCTATATTTTGGGAAAGTCATTTTATTCCCTCTCTCATATTTTTGTAATAGAAATAATTGCTGATAAAATAAATAAAATCAAATGACCCTGTTTACATAATTTGAGATAACTCAAATATGTAAATAACGAAATCCCCAACTCTCTCCGTGGGTCCTTGAGTTGCTTAGGATTTTCTAGGATCAAAACCAAAAGCAAAATAAAATATGATATGCATGATGACCTAATGTATAACATTCCAAATTGAAAATTTGGGATGTTACAAACCTACCCCCTTAAGATGAATCTCGCCCTCGAGATTCGGGTTGGCTAGAAAATAGGTGAGGGTGGTCTTTGAGCAAATCTTCCTCTCGCTCCCAGGTGGCTTCATCCTCTGTGTGGTGGCTCCACTGAACTTTGCAAAACTTGATAACCTTGCTGCGAGTAACTCGGCTGGCAAACTCGAGGATCTTGACTGGTTTCTCCTCATAGGTCAAATTGTTATCCAACTGAATTGCTTCTAATGGCACTGTGTCTCTCAACGGTATGTCAGTCATCTCCGCGTGACACTTCTTCAACTGAGAAACGTGAAACACATCATGCACTCCGGCCAATCCTTCTGGCAATTCCAACTTATAGGCCACTTCTCCCATACGCTCCAAAACTCGATATGGTCCTACAAATCGTGGCACTAACTTCCCCTTAACTCCAAAACGCTTAATCCCTCGAAGTGGGGATACTCGAAGATAAGCTCTATCTCCGACTTCGTAAACTGTCTCCTTGCGTTTAGAATCTGCGTAGCTCTTCTGCCTGGACTGGGCTACCTTGAGCCTATCACGAATCAACTTCACCTTCCATTTAGACTCCTTAATCAAATCTGGTCCAAACAACTGGCGGTCTCCAACTTCGTCCCATGACAACGGTGTCCTGCACCTCCTTCCGTAGAAAGCTTCGAAAGGGGCCATCTTCAAACTGGTCTGATAGCTATTATTGTAGGAAAACTCTGCATATGGCAAATTATCGTCACAACTAGATCCATAATCTAGCGCACAAGCTCTCAGCATATCCTCCAAAATTTGATTGACTCTCTCGGTCTGTCCATCTGTCTGCGGATGAAAAGCTGTACTAAATTCTAGCCTAGTACCCAAAGTCTCATGCAACTGCTTCCAGAACTTTGAGGTAAATTGGGTTCCTCTATCTGATACGATGCTCCTCGGAACTCCATGCAAACATACGATTCTGGTCATGTATATCTTTGCCAACTTAGCACTTGTGTAAGTGGTCTTTTCTGGGATGAAATGTGCTACCTTCGTCAATCGATCAACTACGACCCAAATCGAGTCATAGCCTGAACGAGTCCTTGGTAATCCCGTGATAAAATCCATGCCTAGCTTATCCCACTTCCATTCGGGTATCGGCAATGGTTGCAACAATCCTGCTGGCGTCTGATGCTCTGCCTTTACTCTCTGACATACATCACAAACTGCTACATACTCCGCAATATCCTTCTTCATTCCGGTCCACCAGAAAATATCCTTCAAATCCAAATACATCTTGGTATTTCCTGGGTGAATCGAATACGGTGAATCATGTGCCTCTTGCAAAATCAACTTCCTGATCTCCGGGTTGTTGGGCACGTAAACACGGTCTTCAAACCATAGGGTGTCGTGCTCATCCTCACGAAATCCTTTAGCTTTTCCTTTGCTCAGTTTCTCCTTTATAGCGGCAATCTCTTTGTCAGTTTTCTGAGCTTCTCTGATTCTATCCATCAAAGTTGACTGAATTTCCAATGCTGCTACATAGCCTCTCGGAACTATTTCCATACATAGTTCACGAAGATTTCCTGCTAACTCCTTGGGTATTTCTCCCGTCATTAGTGTATTGACATGACTCTTACGGCTCAATGCATCAGCTACTACATTAGCCTTCCCGGGATGATAATGCAATCTCATATCATAATCCTTGATGAGCTCCAACCATCTCCTTTGTCTGAGATTCAACTCCTTCTGCGTGAAAATGTACTTCAAACTCTTATGATCCGTGTACACCTCACAATGGTTTCCAATGAGGAAATTTCTCCATGTCTTCAACGCATGCACTACGGCTGCTAACTCCAAATCATGTGTAGCATAATTCAACTCATGGGGCTTCAGTTGTCGTGAAGCATACGAAACAACTCTTCCTTCCTGCATAAGCACTGCTCCAAGTCCTCGACGTGAAGCGTCGCAATACACCTCATAATCCTTGGTTTGATCTGGCAAAATCAACACTGGTGAGGTAACCAAACATTTCTTCAACTCCTGGAAACTTGCCTCACACTCCTCGGTCCATTTGAACTTAGTATCCTTCTTCAACAACTCCGTCATAGGTTTTGCAATCTTTGAGAAATTCTCAATAAATCTCCGGTAGTATCCTGTGAGTCCAAGAAAACTCTGGATCTCCCCAACTATTGTTGGTGCTTCCCACTTGGTCACGGTTTCAACTTTAGCGGGATCTACTGCTATACCTTCTCCAGATATAACGTGTCCGAGGAATCCTACTTCCTTCAACCAAAATTCACATTTGCTGAACTTGGCATATAATTGGTGTTCTCTGAGCTTTCCAAGTACCAAACGCAAATGCTCCTTATGTTCCTCTTCATTCTTCGAATATACCAGGATATCATCAATGAACACTACGACGAACTTATCCAAAAACTCCATAAACACTTTGTTCATCATGTTCATAAAATAGGCAGGCGCGTTAGTCAGTCCAAATGACATAACGGTATACTCATACAGCCCATACCTGGTGGTAAAAGCTGTCTTAGGAATATCCTGTTCTCGAATCTTCAACTGGTGGTATCCTGATCGCAAATCGATCTTGGAAAACACTTTAGCTCCTTGCAATCGATCAAACAGATCGTTGATCATTGGTAGTGGGTACTTGTTCTTGATCGTTACTTCGTTCAATCCTCGATAATCAACAACCATCCTTAACGATCCATCCTTCTTCTCCACTAAAAGTACTGGCGATCCCCAAGGCGAAGAACTTGGGCGAATATATCCCTTATCCAGTAACTCCTTAATCTGCTTCTTAATTTCCACCAAATCTTTTGCTGGCATCCTATATGGTCTCTTCGATATTGGCCCAGTGCCTGGAAAAAGCTCAATCAAAAACTCAATGTCTCTATCCGGTGGCATGCCTGGCAACTCTTCGGGAAATACATCAGGAAAATCCTTTACCACTGGTACTTCCTCCTGCACAACTCCTGATAATGAATTTACTTGTGTCCTGTTTGGCGCATGTCGGGATACATACTTGATCCTTCTTCCTTCTGGCGTTGTGAGCAAAATTGTCTTACTGGCGCAATCGATGTTTCCCCCATACATCGACAGCCAATCCATACCAAGAATCACATCCAGACCTTGGGATTCCAAAATAATTAAATCCGTTGGGAAAACATGCCTTCCTATACTTAATGGCACTTGAAAACATCCTTGACTGGCCATGTACTCCGCTCCTGGTGAGCTTACTAGCATAGGTGTTTTAAGAATCCTAGTGGGCAGACTATACTTTTCCACAAATCCCCTTGATATGTATGAATGCGATGCACCAGTATCAAAAAGAACGAGTGCAGTAAATGACTTAACCAAAAACTTACCTATTACTGCATCGGGCTGAGCTTCAACCTCCTCCACATTAATGTGGTTCACCTGTCCCCTGTTGAAAGGGTTCGGCTTCTTTCCAGAGCTTCCATTGCCATTTTGTCCTCCAGGACAGTCATTTGCATAATGTCTTAGCTTCGAACACTTATAGCAAGTGACGTGGCTCAAGTCCTTCTTGGCTGGGGTTGATGGGGTGCTGCGGTTCTGTCCATTGCTTCCTCCATTCCCATTACCATTCTTGGTGCCATTGTGATTGTGCGGGCTACCTACTCCATGGGTATGCTGAAAATGTCCTCCTGGCCTAGGGGTAAAACGAGGCTTCTGCTGAGCTCCTGAATTATACTTTCCTTGTCCGTACTTCCTCTTGCGGTTCTCAATTTGCTGCTACTTCCCTTCAATCATAAGAGCACGATCTACCAACTCCTGGTAGTTGTTGAAGGTGGCTACCATCAACTGCATACTCAACTCATCATTCAGTACTTCCAGGAATTTCTCCTGCTTAGCTGCATCCGTAGCAACGTCATCTGGGGCATAACGTGCTAGCTTACTAAACTCCTCCACATACTGGCCAACTGTCCATCCTCCTTGGCGCAAGTTACGAAACTCACGCTTCTTCATGGCCATTGCTCCTGCTGAAACATGGGCAGTACGAAAAGCCTGCTGAAACTGATGCTGCGGGTCCTTCTAACTGATGTGCGGCAAACTTAACCTTCTCTGCATCTGTGCATCCTGCTGTGGTCAACTCCCTAGTTGTCTTGCTGAGCCAATCATCTGCTACTATCGGCTTGGTGCTACTGGAAAACACCGGCGGATTCAGCCTAAGAAAACGGGCTAAGTGGTCAACAGGTGGTGGTGGTGGGTTGTTGTTGTTGTTCCCCTGATTCTGATTCTGAACTAGCAACTGCATCAAGGTGTTCTGCTGTTGGATCAACTGGGTGAGCTCCGGCGGAAAGGCAAATCCGGGGTCACGTCTCGGAGGCATATGAGGGTTTAGAAAAGATGAGATATAAGAATAGAGGGGGTCTAAAGGGAAAACACTACCCATATGCACATGAGGCAAAAGCACACAATTCACTTCAATCAATCAAACAAGACATACAATCGATCTAACTATCGCGAAAGTGCTCGGACTACTACTACTGATGAGGTGGTCTACTAGAAATATTCTACGGTTGGAGACTCCATGATATCTGCTCCTGCTTCATCAACATAGTCATCATCACTACTATCTTGTTCCGAGTCGGTGGCGTCAATGATGATATAGTCCTCTGGGCTAATCTCCTTGGGTTCCTCATCTTCATCTACTGGTGTCGGGCCTCCCATAAATATTCCAATCTTCTTGATCAGATCATCATTCTTCTCCACCAGTACTTCAATTTCTTCTTCATAACCTTCGCGTGTAGCCTTGAGTTCTTCCTCCAGTTCCTTAATTCTAGTCTTAGCCTTCTTCAGATCTATCATGTCGGCGCACATCTGATTCTCCTGGCGTCAAATGTGCTGATTTAACTCCTGAATAAAAGCTGCAATTGATCTATCTTTCCTGGTGCTGATCATCTCCCAGTGTTCATCTCGGCGCCCACAAATCTGGTAGATAGAATCTTTGAGATCCTTGCGGTAGGCTTCTCTAATGCGTCCCATGGTGATGTGAGCTGCCATGCTCTTTCCTAGATTCCAAGTTGGGGCATCAAAAGAAAACTCTATGGGCTCAATGACTGGCATGAACGTCCTTCCTGGAACTTGAACTTGAATCATCCAGCGCTCTTCTTCAGGTAAAGTGGCGTTGTAGGTTCCCGTGAAGCTTGGTATTCCTATGTTCAGGTATCTAGTGACTTCCTTCAAGTGGCGTCCAAAGGGTGTGTCTTCATCTGGTTGTGTGAACTTGTTCCTTGCATCCGCCATCCTAAAGAGTAGAAAAGATGAGAGGTCAGAAGAGAAGAGAGTGAGTAGTGATCTAGGTCTTTTAGCTTAGTGCTCGTGTCCTACAGTCAGCGTGTGCTCTGATACCATCTCTGTAGCGACCAGACCTCAAACAGTCTGATCTCTGTGCTCCGGTGTCATCCCTGGATCAGTAATGCTGACACCACACAGTACTCGGAGGATTTATAGCAGAGTAGCAATCACACACTTATTACATCGAGTGTCTCAAAAGAGAACTTATTACAATAAATATGGCTTAAGGCCATCTAATAACGATAACAGCAGAAGGCTTGGAAGATAAGTGAGTCCATCAACTCCAACGGCATCACTGAGTATAGAACCTCGACCTAAAATTCCTCAATCGTCATCTGAAAAGTCTGCAACATTAACGTTGCAGCCCGAAACGGGTCAGCACATGGAATATGCTGGCAAGGTAACACATAGAGAGTAATGGAATGCAACAACTATACTATATGCATATTTGGCTGGTGGAAAGCTCTATGGTCACAGTTTTTGCGTAAAGCCAATTTTTCCCTACTTCAAAGGAATAAAATTAATTACTATCATGGTGGTTGTTAAACATTGAGAATGGTTGACAGCATCCTCAATCCCAATTAAGTAACATCATTAAAATCCCACAAAATTAATTTTAGAGTAACATGTTGAGATTCACATGATAATCCAGGTACTAGATACTCAAGATGTCCATAACCGGGGACACGGCTAATCATGATTAGTTTATTACACTCTGCAGAGGTTTGCGCACTTTTCCCCACAAGACTCGATCGCCTCCGTTTGGTTTCTCGCACTACAAGGTGTTTGAGAAACGGATGACCGAGACACAGTCTTTCAGAAGTGCTAGCACCTTACGACGGGTAGACCGGTACACCTACTTTCCCCTACATCTGCTAGTCTACCACTGTAAGAGTTCGCACAACTTAGTCAACTATGCCAGAGCCCATAATGGCTTGTGGCTGCACACGGAAGTTTCTAGTATGAAAAATCTCATGATCCCTTTGGGCCTGGGTGGCGGTCCAAAAGAAAACAGGCAAGTCCTGGTAACCCCAGGTGCCTCAATCCACCCAGATGTGTGTTAGGTTGCCACCTTAGATAAACCCTTAATTATAAATCTCACACCTGTCATGGATATCACTCACCCAATCCACGTCTACTGGCATAGCATGGCATAATAAGCAAACGTAGAAGTAACTCCCAAAGGTTTGATAATAAACAGGTAATAGGTACTACCTCATCTACATCCCATCCCACAATTTAATTAGTTCCTAATCATGCAATGTGTGAGGATTGATCTAATGCAATAAAACTGGGTTGTAGAAAAGGTATGATCAAAGTGTTACTTGCCTTGCTGATGATCCATGAAACCTAGAGATTCGAAGTAACAGGCGGCGCACTCCGGGTATTCTATCGCAGACAAACATCAAGCATACAATAAGTACTCATCTAATGCACAGGTAAGACTCAAATAGAAGATCTAACCATAAAGTTCAACTTAAGAACCCTAGTTTGCAAAAGAATCAAATTGAACGAAGCGAAAGAAATCAAACGGCGAAAAAAAACAACTTCGTTCTAGTAATCTGGATCTAGGGAAAATTTTATAGTAGCAAAAACTTGTTTAAGTTGATTATTCGGAAAGAGGGTTTCGAGACGAAACTCCAGGTGCTTGAATCGCCTGATTCCGATAAACGAGCGAAAAGTTATACTAAAACGAAAATCGGATCAGAAATCGCGATCAGAAAATAACCGCGGAAAATCCGACGAAAAAGAAAAACGACGAACAGATTTTTTTTTTTTAAAAACTGCACGGAAAACGAGGCGGCGGCAAACCTCGAAAGGCGCGCGCTCCGGCGGCGGTGGCGGCGGCTGGGAGGCGGCGGCGGCTTAGCTAGGGTTAGGGTTAGCTGGCTTCGGGCCTCTCTCTCTCTCTCGGCCGGTTCGGGCGCTATATAAAGGCCCCGGGCGGAGGTTTCCTGGCTGGTTACGGCCCGGAGTCGGTTCCAGTTTTTTTTTAAATCCGCTCAGAAGAAAAATAAAAAGAACTACTAAACGGACTCCAAAAATCACGAAATAAATTTTGCCGGGTTCCTAAAATCAAGCCCGATAAAGTGAACATTTATCTGGGCCCAAACTACAACTTTGAAAAACGCGCATTTTTCCTAAATTCAAATAAAAATACCGAAAAACTCCGAAATAAATCTTATTTGATTTTTTATTAAATCCTCAATATTTCTATATTTTGGGAAAGTCATTTTATTCCCTCTCTCATATTTTTGTAATAGAAATAATTGATGATAAAATAAATAAAATCAAATGATCCTGTTTACATAATTGAGATAACTCAAATATGTAAATAACGAAATCCCCAACTCTCTCCGTGGGTCCTTGAGTTGCTTAGGATTTTCTAGGATCAAAACCAAAAGCAAAATAAAATATGATATGCATGATGACCTAATGTATAACATTCCAAATTGAAAATTTGGGATGTTACAGTTGGGCTATTGGGAGGAGGAATTATCTTCAGTGTTATGGAGCATCAATACCATCCCCAACAGATCTACGGGTTACACGCCTTTCTTCCTGGTTTACGGAGCAGAGGCGGTTCTCCCTAGTGACATCCGTCACGACTCGCCCTGTGTGGCAGCTTATGTTGAAGCTGATAATGAAAAAGCACGTCAGGATGCTATTGACCTGTTGGATGAGGAGCACGACCTTGCGGTGGCTCATTCGGTGATTTACCAGCAGGAGCTGCGCCATTATCACAGCCGCCGGGTTAAAACCAGGACCTTCCAAGAAGGCGATTTGGTGCTCCGGCTTATCCAGGATCATACTGATATGCATAAGCTATCCCCACCTTGGGAAGGGCCTTTTGTGGTCAGCAAAAATTTGAACAACGGGTCATACTACCTTACCGATGTTCGAGACCACAAGGATTCACGCACGTCGGAGGAGGAGACCCATCGGCCGTGGAATATTTCTCATCTTCGGCCTTATTACACCTGAGCCACTGGCTCTTGTGATCACTACAAAAAAATACACTTCCTTGATGATATGTGTTTGTCACAGTAGGTCACATTTTCTGTCATGCATGTACATCCATGACAATTTTATGACATAATCAAGATAGTCATACCTGTGCTGTCGTAGAAGTGTTCCATGACATTACCAAAATTATCATCACGGAAGTGTCCACTTCCATGACGATAAATCGCGCATCACAGAAGTGCTTTCGTCAAGGGTGACTGACACGTGGCATCCACCGTAACGGAACACCGTTAAGCTATCGGGTCCGGTTTTGGATCCGATAACCCGTTAACAGCCCCGACCAATGGGGATTTTCCACATGTAAAAACATCATTGGCTGGAGGGAACACGTGTCGGCTCGCCGTTGGGACAGATGTCATCCACTCATTGGACCCAAAGCGACTATGATACATCGACATGTGGCACCGGCCCAACAGAGGCCCATTCCTGTGAAAAGGCCAGCCCGTTTGACTTGGTCAAAAGGTGGCGGGCCGGCCCACGGCAAGCTTGTTAATGGCATGTTCGCATATAGCCCATTTACAGCCCGCTAACCCAGGGCCCGTTTACGGCCTATCTGAATTAGGCCCAGTAGCGTCATCTGGGCCATCCAATATAATTCCAGCCCATTTTAACTTTCGGCCCATGTATGGCCCATGACGTCTTTCGGCCCATATGAGGCCCTTAGTAACCCTCGACCCATTAACAACCCGTGGTAAAACTGGCCCGTAATGAATAGTGTATCACTTTATACCCATTAACGGCCCATTATTCCATTGGGCCGTTTCCAGCCCATGTTATCTTTCGGCCTTCTCAGGGCCCATTTATTCTTGGGCTCATTTCCAGCATTCGTTTACTTTTGGCCCGTTACTGTCATTTTCTGCTTGTGGGACAAATTCAGCCCGTGGTTACAGTCGGCCCGTTTGTGGCCCATTAATACGTTGGGCCGTTTTCATAGCGTCATCAAATACGGCCGATTAACGACGGCCCGTTATGGTCGGCCCATGAACGGAGGATTTCAACTCTAGCCCATTTACGTCCATAATGTGGTCTGTTATTGGCCCATGTTTGGCCAACCGATGATACGACCCGTAGAAGGCCCATTGATGATACGACCCATATAAGGCCCATTGTGTCAACGGCCCGTATAAGGCCCATGGTTTCTACGCCCCGTAGAAGGCCCATTGTTTCTACGGCCCTTAGAAGGCCCATTGTTTCTATGGCCTGTAGGAGGCCCATGTTAACTATAGTAAATATGTAGCCCATGGTTAATGTGGCCTAGTTTTAAAAAATAGGTTATTGCAGCCACTAGCAAACTGCGGAAAAAGAACTGCACTGACTACAAGAAAACAAATAAACAAGACAATAAGGAAATAAATAGGCAAGAAACTTATGCTAGGCTATCACGGCTATTACACATATTACATCCAGTGGGCATCAAAGTTCGCCACCAGTGCAAATATAGGGAACAAAGCAGCATATAAATGCCGCAGCAAAACAAGTCCAGAACTGAAACCACTTCAGAAGAGCTCAAGAAACAATATCCTGGGTACCCATAATGCTGGCAAGATGCTTAGCAAGCTTATTAACTTTCTCTTGTTTGGCGCTTAAATCCTCCAGCACTTGCTATTGCACCAGAAAGTATGCATCTGAATTCTACAGGGACTTCCTCAGTCCTTCGGCTTCCTGTTGCATAACATCTGATCAATGTCTTTCAACTTGAAGTTGAGACTCAAGAAGCCGAACTGATCCAGGCAGCGAGTTCGAAGAGCTGGTGCCAGCAGTAATAGCCAGTAACTCAAACACTACATAAAGACAGGACTTTGGGGTTGTCTCAGTGTCTTAAATATAGTTTTATCAGCTTTCTTGGAGACCAATAGGGATGTCTCACTATCTTGAACCTTATCTACATTACTCCATGTACCATTGCATAACGGGGTACTCTTCGCCATATTTTATCCGCATTCTAAAAGAGAAACAAACAAACACATCACAGGTTTACAATGTAGTATATGAAACTCATTTTGGTAAAGCAGTTCAGTAGTAAGGTGGATAGGATAACAACATGAAACAAACATATATCTATGTAGTATGGTCATGGTATGGTCTATATCATTCTAGTTTATGTTGCCAAATCAAGATAGATACCGTTCGAATCATATCTATTTAAGACAAAGCAGATTAGACAGAATATAAGTGTGGGAAACTACACAACAATAACAACACTTGTAAGGTGCATGGCATGAGAATATAACTGTTTATTCAATTGAAACTGAAATCAACATAGAATAAGTTACAACAGCAAACATGTTAAAGAAACAGGTTTAAAACATACCTGTTGCGCCATTGGAGTTTCAATTGCATCATTCAAATTTGAAATTAGTTGGTATGAGTAAATACAGTGATGCAAGAGCAAAGTAGTATGAACCATAGCTACGAAACCTGACCTAAGAACAATTCTTCTTCTGCTTTAAGCGTTGACTTGGGCTTCGGAGTGGTGGTCCTCATGCTTTGGGCACTGTAGTTGCCTTACTAACTGCTCGTGTTTGGGTGCTCTGTGGTGGAGATGGTGCCGTGCCAATGATAATTGGGTTACTATCTGCTGGGGTTGGGGTTAGAAGGGGTGTAGCTAGTTCTCTGTCCAACTGGGTAGGGGTACAATCTACATGAGTCTGGGTTATGTGTGGTGGGGCTGGTTCTTGGGCAAGTACAACCATGGTTCTATCTCCATCGACAGGTAGCACGATCTTTTCTGAAGACCGTGTTTTTACTCCCACAGATACTGCCATCACGCCCTCCAATTGAAATGGCTGATAAACAAGAAAAAGTAATTGAATGTATAGACATTGTAAGATAGACAGGTGCAATGGATAGTAGGGAAGAAAACAGGGCATGGAATAATTCACATTTATGTTGTCTAACCAAACAGAATAGCAGGACATAATTTCACATATATGATGGCTAATTAAACATGATAGCATGACACAATTTCACATGTATGATGGCTAACTAAACAGGATAGAATGACATACTTCAAAATATGATGACTATGTAAACAGGATGGCATGATATAACTATACGATGTGTCTATTAAAGTGGTTGGCATGCCATAAATCACAAACATGCCGTCGATGGAAACATGATGGCATGATATAATTCACGGATAGAATGACATAATTCAAAATACGATGACTATGTGAAGTGTGAAGAGGATGAGATGATATAACTATATTATGTCTTTAGAAAATGGGTTGGCATGCCATAATTCATATACATGTTGTCTATGTAAACATCATGGCATGATATAATTCAAATATATGATTTATATACTAAGGAAGTGAGCAGAGGGCAATCACATATATGATGTGTCAACTGAGGAGATGGCATTCAATATCGTGTATATGATGTAAAAACTAAGCATTGCAATACAACATATGCATGATATGAGTAATATAACCCTGCCGAGTTTGAGCATACACCTCAGGGGGATAATAGGACTGGTCATCTGCCTCTGAATCCTCCTCTGAAGAGCTATATGTAACCAGCAAGATATCTGCTTCACCAGGTAGCATTGTCTGCTCTGAAGACCTTGTTTTCACTCCAGATTTCTCCATCACCAATTCAAATGGCTGATGCACATGAAGATCAGTTGAATATACAAACATTGTTGACAAAAGCAATGAGAAATACAAAAAAAAGGACGACATGATATAATTCACATATATGACGCTTGGCTAAACAGCATGGCATTGCATAATTCACATATATAATGCCTTGCAACAAGATAGCATTGCATAATTCACATATATAATGTCTTGCAACAAGATGGCATTGCATAATTCACATATATGGTAATTAGACACTAAACATGTGGCATTCACACAAAGCATGTCTAAACTAAGCAAATGACATAGCAATGCAAGATACCATACGCACGATATGAGCAACATAACCCTGCCAAGTTAGAGCATGCACCTCGGGGGGGGATATGACTGGTCATCTATCTCTGAATCCTCCTCTGAGGAGCTATCTGTAACCAGCAAGACATGCGCTTTGTCAGATAGCGTTGTCTGCTCTGAAGACCTTGTTTCCACTCCAGATTTTTCCATGACCGTGCCGAATGGCTGATGCACAGGAAGAGTAATTGAATGTACTAAAATTGTTGACAAATTTAAGACGTAATAAAAAATGATGTCATGATATAATTCACATATAAGATGACTAGCTAACCAGGGTGGCATTGGAAAATTTACATATATGATGCCTGGCTAAACGAGATGGCATTGCATGATTCACATATACGATAAAGAAACTAAACAGATGGCATTGACACAAAGCATGTCTAAACTAAGCAGATGGCATCTTTGATGTATACAGTAAGCAATGCAAGGCACCATATGCATGATTTTACCAACATCAGCATGCCAAGTTAGAGCGAAGACCTCATGGGGTAAATAGGAGTGGTCTTCTGCTTCTGAATCCCCCTCAGAACAGTTATCTTCCTCTTGATTACGATCCAAAATGGGTGGAGGGGGGCTGCCTTTGCGCCCACCATGGAGCGACGTTTGCATGAAATTTTATTGCCACGCAAGGCTCGTCTCTTTTTCTCTACATGTTCAGTTCCATTGTGTACAATAACTGACATGCATAGGAATAAAACATAGTGAGATTATGTAAGGAGTGCATGCACAAATCCAGAGTGATGGTAGCAAACTGTGGATAGACCCAAAACAAATGATAGCAGGCAGATAATAGCTTTAGTTAAAAAATACAGATAATGGCTCCTTTAATGTTTGTTTGCACCCAACATGAAACTCATAGTAGACACCCAAGATTAACCAGATAGTAGACAAATAGTACTGATTGCTGCCCCAATATGTACCCCACAACCATTTAAAAACTCAAGTTTCAGCATAAGTTTGGACCTGAGTCGGAGTCTAATAGGTGAACACGACGATAAAGTAGCATGTCATCATATTGAGCAATGCATAACGTAAGCATACACGGAAGAGTGCGACCTCTCTTGCGGACCCGTGTAGTCCTCAAGGTCATCTCCTCAGTTGGTGATGGTAATGCAGTTGTTGTGGCTGCCGGCGGTGGGGAAGAAGATCCGAGGCGGCGAAAGACAGTCTGGAGAGCGGACCCTGCTATGGTGAACCCTTCCATCGTTGGAGCAGCTGAGCTGGGGTAGAACACAGCACCGCAGGAGCAGGGCAAACCACACAAGGTTTTCTTTGACACATATCTGTAACAGAAGTAATTGTGTAAGGGCTTGTTTGAATTTGAGGATTCTAACAATGCAGGGATAGGAAATAGATAGGAATAGGATAGGAATGCACTTGCAAAATAGAGAATTTAAAAACACAGGATTTCTGCCAATCTGGGTGTTTGGTTCACAAGAATTGGAAGATCACAGGATGCAAAGAAGCATGGTGAGATTAAGTCAAACCACAAGAAGTGTACAACCTCTTTGGCGAAGCCATGTCGATCTCAGCGTGATTGGGTTGGCCGGTGAGGATGCTCCGGCTGACTTGGCTGTCGGAGGAGGGGAAGAAGATCTTAGGCGTCTGGAGATGGAGCCCGAGGTACTGCTCTGCTGTGATGGAGGGTTTCGTCGTTGGAGCAGCTCCGGTGAGTTGTACGATGCCGAGGCTGAAGCAGGACAAGAGAGACAACGTTAACCTGAGTGGAATTCTAATAGCATCTCCAATAGATGACGTAAAATACATAACCACAAAGTGCTAGATGTATACATCAGCCTCTCATCTCTTAACTTAACTGCCGAAACTAAATTTAATTGTCGAAACTGAACTTAACTGTCGAAATTGAATTTTGCTGTCGAAACTGAATTTTACTGTCGAAACTGAACGCACTAGAGGTGAGGCTACACGTCAGTCGACTGACTTTTTCATCTCTGGTCAGTCGATTTTGCAGCCGTTGGATACGAAATCAAGGGCCTGCAGTTCATCTTCAACCTCCACCCCCCTGAGCCGCCAGCCACCATCGGCCAAACAGCCGCCCCCGCCGCCCGCGGCCGGCGGTGCGCCGCCCCACCCGCCCCGAAAACACTCCCCACCGCCGGTCCGCCGCCACCCCGACCATCCCTGTAGGCCCCCCGTGCTGAGCTTTTTCTCCGGCGATCCCCATGTCACCGCCCCACCACCGCCGGTGACCACCGCCCCCACCCTGAACCCTAAGATAGATAGTGGGGTACCTCTCCGGCGAGCCCCACTCCCCGTTGCGGCTGGTTCTTCCTTAACTCCGGCGAGCCCCCCACCCCCTGAAAATCGACGGACCCAAAAGTCGATTTAGTCGACTGAAGTGTAGCTAAATCAGAGTAGCATCACAAGCAAGAGCAAGAGCGAGAGTAGCAGCGCGAGCAAGAGCATACCAGGCAGGGGACCGAGAGCAAGAGCAGAGCAGCAGCGCGAGCGAGAGCTAAAGCAGCAGCAGCTCCTACTGATGTGGACGTTGCCGCCGAGGGTGCGACGCCGTGGAGGAAGTGGCCAACGACGCCGCCGTGGATGGAGCCGCGCCGTGTCGGCTCGGGACCGAGCGCTGGTAGCACCGTGAGATCGAATCAAGAAGAAAATGCGGCGATTAGTGTACAACCTCTTTGGTGGCACCGATTAGGCCGCAACTTCATCTGAGGAAACGGTGATGATGATGCTCTTCCGGTGGTGTAGGTGAAGACGACAGTGTGGGAATGGAGGTGGTGCGAAAGACGAGGGGAACATCGGGGTAGCTCCTTGGAGGTGGAGGATGGGGTGGCTGAACCGGCGGGATGACCAGATCGACGATGAATCCTCATCCGGTATGGTGGATGAGGGACGTCGAGGTGTTGCTGTGGACGACGTCGTCGGGGAAGAGGCTCCGGCTGGGTGGCGGACGAAGGAGGGTGTGGGGCTTCGTGGGTTTTCTCGGCCTCGGTGTACGAATGGGTGGGCGGATGGGATGGGAGTGGGGAACCATGGCTTAGGGACGCGCTTGTCCGAAATGCGGGGTTAGTTACGAAAGTACCCCCACCGATTTGAGGCGGTTCTTTTGGTTCAGGGGTACCACGGGCATTTCGCGTGTCAGGATTTCACAGGAGGTGGGAGTTTTCGTGCGCGTTGTAATTTTGGAATAGCAAGGCGCGGGTTGAGATGGAGGGAGTTGTTGGAGGACAACGAGACAAAGATTTATCTTAAATATTTTGGGGTAACAAGGCGCGGGTTGAAGAGGTGGAAGTTTCGCAACACGATAGACAGAGATGCTAGCTTGAAATTTCGGCATAACAAGGCGCGACTTGAAATTTCGGGAGAACAAGCTTAACGTGTACCCAAAAGAAAAAAAGACAATTTAGACTAGTATGATATACTACGTACAATGTGTTTAACACGCACAACACACAGACACCATTTAGACTAGTAAGGTACACGTGCATTGCACGCATGAGATTTGGCAACCAAATTATGAATAAATTCCACATTATAGCATGTAAGCTTTGAGTCAGATATGCATGATGTAGATGTTCTTTTAATTCTTATAGTTCATTTCATTCAAAATCATCTAGTTTTTATAAGAAAGCTAATCTATTGTAAGGCATAAATTAAACACAAATCATGTAGAAAAACATTTGGGCAATTCTGATACGAAAGATTCTAGAACAAATAAGAAGTGCTTGTGTTTTGAGGTTTGTTCATTATGCTTAAGTTCAACCATAGAGTCTTCTAGATTGTACATGTGGCAAAATCTGGTGGAATCTAGATGATATCCAACAGCCAGTAGTGCTCAAATTTGCCAGCTCTGCACCATCGGATTGGCCTCATCCAACGACCATCTTTCAAAGTTAAAGTTATCCGCACACTATATAAAAAATATAAAATATAATATATATAGGGGTATAGATATAGATATGTGATGCGAAAGCCACCCATCATCTCCAATTAGAATAGTGTGTCCATGCACGGATGCAATGTGGTTTCTACCATCGGTATCTCAAATTCAAACCAGTCTGACCTTGTTCAATGTGTATACATTACAACATGCTCGGTTCCAAACCACACTGCGCAGATCTCCGTTATATTCATGCATGCATGGGTTTCAAACATCATGATCTCTTATTCAAATATTTGAATTCAACTTTACATTGATTATGACCTCACCTAGTCTTTTACACCCGCACATTGGTCTTCTCTTTATAATTGTACCACTAACTTTCTCTCGTGCATGCATGCACACACACTACCAGTAGGCATTATCCATCGCACACATGCAACCTTTTTCTTCAGGTCAGTCTCCCATGAAGGCACACACACGCACATCCCCCTCTCCATCATATCAGGCATTCTTTATCTCTCACGTGCATGCGCAATGATCGATGTTCCTCTATGTGTGTGTGTATATATAGCTAGGTCTTTCATAGTTTTCCACATAAACCGATCAATCTATATATCTAGTGAGGTCTCACCCTCTTTCCCATGTCCACATCGATCAATCTATACCTCTCTATATAGGATTACACATATAGCTAATACACCCACATTAATTATATATCCAATGCCCCCCTCTCATCATCCATGCCTTCCGCTTCATCTCTCAGACGCGCGCACAATGGCGAAGACAGGGGGCAGCAAGGGCCCTGCCCCCCCTAAAATCACTATATATCGAGGCTAATATGAATGTGATCATTAGACAATTGTTGGTAAAAATGGTTTAAGTTGATGAATTGGCCCTCCTCGTAACGGATTAGCAATGCTTGGCCCCCTAGCTCATGGGACATTTTTCATGGCTCCGCCACTGCGTGCAACAGTGCACGTTCTCGCCCCCTCTCTCTAGATATCGATCTCGCAGTTGTGCACTCCTTCATAGTCTCCCTCCACTCGGCCCCTCGCACCATCTTCTAGCCCCCACCGAATTTTTCCACATGTATAATCTAGCAGACCCCATGGTTGAACTTGCATAATGCACAAATCTCAAAACAACAGTGGTTCTCCTTTGTTCTAGAATCTTCCGTATCATAACTGCCCAAACTTTTTTTCTAGTTGAATTTACATGATTTCTTTTTCACTTTATGCTTTACAACGCACAATTCCATGAATCATAAAATAGATTAAGGGCTTCTTTGATTCAAAGGATTCTCGAAGGAATTTTGGAGGATTCTAATCCTTAGGAATTTTTCCTATCTTGGTTATTTGATTCGTAGATTGTAAACCATAGGAATTTTCCATATGATTCATTTGCACTAGATTTCATAGGAAACATCCCATCCACTCAAACCTCTTTGGAAGAATTCTGTGTTTTTTCTATGCACAATCAAACACTCGTACCATCCTGTAGGATTCAAGATGACATTCCACTCTAATCCCATGTTCTTCCTATTCCCGCATTTTGGAAATCCTACGAATCAAAGAGGCCCTAGGTTTTTTAATAAAAACTAATTGATTTTGAATGAGATGAACTATAAGAATTAAACGAAGGTCTACATCAGGCATATATGACTCAGAGCTTACATGCTACAGTGTGGTATTTATTCATAATTTGGTTGCAAAATCTGACGCGTGCAATGCACGTGTACCTTACTAGTACTTCGAGTATGTGCAAAACACAATGGCACGCTACACAGTGTCTCTCTTACAGTTCATGAAGCCATGTGGCACATGTGGAGGCGTTGTCGCGACATCCTTGTGTGGATTGATCACAGTGACGTGCTACTAGTTCCAGAATAATGTACTCGTCCTCCCTAAGCCGCACTGGCGGTACATGCATGAAGCGAAGATGTGCACGCACGCCACACACACACTCATTCCCTCGCACGCACACGCGGGTACACGGGTGGACGCAATTTTGTACCAAGATCCACCCATGTGATAATTTGACGTGTGTAAAGTCCTTCACTTCATTGATGGTCAATTAATACATCGCATGCAAATTGAGTGGACGTGAGGGCGGAAGAAAGACATTACTACTCCACTGCGCACATGTGAGTAGTTAAATCATGGGTTGCTAGTAGTACTTCCATTGGTCTCCTTCGTATTTTGTGCCAATTGTTTACAGTAACATAATATTTACACATCTGAGCAGTGTATTCTACTTGAAATTTATGTTCCACTAAACTCATCGGGAGCCGTTTCGGGCCTCAAAACCAAAAACCATCAATTAATCTTTACCTTGTTCCCATCACATTCGAAAGTACTAGTGCTACAATTAAGTGCAAGCCTGCTCACACCTACCAGTACGTACCAAACTTGAACGTGTTCCCACTATGCAGGTTTTAGTACTAGTGCTAGTACTTAGGTTATAAAAAGGGGAACTACCTAACCGAAAATTACTCTACCTTCCTCCTCATAAGTCCTCCTTCTTCGTCCGTCCTTGCCATGGCTAGTGTGCAGAGCTCTAGGTCGAGAACTACTCGTAACAAGGGAGCGACAACCAAGGCTGCGAAAAAAGAGGGCTCGCCGCCACGCAGAGACCTCTAAAGATCTCTCACGGGCAGGAAATGGCTCCTAGGAGCGCCTTAGACACGGAGGCGAACATGCCGAGCTGACGGCGCTCGAGTCATTATCCGTAGACAGCATGCCCGATCAGCTCAATAAGCACCTCAATAAGTAGAAGGAGTTCATCCACGGCTTGGTGGAGCTGCTGAAGGAGAGCCTCGACGACATGCCCGCTGAGCTCAATGAGCAGGGGGAGTTGACCGCCGGCTTGGTGATGCTGCTGAAGAAGAGCATTGCCTCGGAGAAGAAGGCGACCGGTGAAATCCTGCAACTTTAGGAGGACAAGGCGAAGCTCTACCACGAGCTCGACCTGCTGAAGGAGGAGAACGCCGGCTGGAAGAAGCTGCATGAGAATAGTAGTTCCTCGATGAAGATGTTGCAGGACCTCGTCATGGAACAGAAGGAGGATTTGGCGAAGCTCCGCATCGAGCACTCGGCTGTTGTCAAGGTACGTAATGTGGCCGTGGAACAGATGATGAAGGCTCGTGTCGAGAAATCCCGCGTCATGGACACAATGACGAAGATGGCGGAGGAGACACGCAAGGAGATGGAGGTCATGGAGGCGATGAAGAAGTAGTTACGACTCCGCGGCCAGCAACCCTTCATGTAGTGAGAGCAGCACCCCAGACTTGTGTGTGCGTCTTCCTTCTTTTTTTGGGGTGATAATCCTCCTTCTTTTGCTCTTGTGTTTCTTATTTTGCTTCGGGTGTTTGGCCGCATGTGTCACCTTCTCTACGAGTCATGAATAGAACAATGCTAAAAATGAGATGACTAGCAAATTAGATCATTCTTTATCACCAATAGAACAATGCCTCTTGCTAGTAATATATAATAAGAGTAGAGAGTAGAGGATATGGTACTGGGCTGCCGTGTTTCGTGCTCCTCCGTCGTACTAAAGTGGAAAACTTGAGTATACCGCATGGTTCTTTGCTCCTCCTCCGGTCGTCGACACATTTATACGAGCAGTCAAATCACAAGGCCCCACCTTCTAGCAGTAATGAGCCGTCAAATCACAAAGGCCCTCGCCTCTCGTGAAAGGACCAAGCTAGACTGCCCCACCCTCTAGCCTTTTAAAAAATGTATACATTTGTACAGTAGTAGTAAACGGATTGCGCCATGGAGCAAAACTAACAAGATGTAATTAAATAAAAAAGGTGCTACATATAGAGAGCGCCCGTCGCCAAATTATGCATATACTATATGACACTACCCACTATGAAGGTACTAGTAACATAGACTAGTAACTAGTCTATGCTACTCTCCACTATGACCAGCCAAAGTCAAGGCGCGGATACCAACGAGGGCCTGGTTGTATCTATACTTGGACAACTCACCTGACTGCATGCGCACCAGGCAGACGAAGCTCATGTCGTGTTGGTGCCGTGTGCAGCCCGCACATTAACCAAAACCTCGCGCCTCCATCTTAGCCTCCGTGTTTTAAACTTCTCAATCTCAAGGCCAAGGAGCAACGTGAAACCTATGATAGAGCCAATTGGATGGTTGAGAACACTACAATTCGTAGCTACAGATGCGTGTGTGAGAGAGGACGAGTGTGTGTGCGTGCACCTCTTCTCAGAGTACAACTGTATGTGGGTGGCATCGACCTAGGGAGCAGTGATGGTGTGTGCGAGAAGTCCCGAGAGATAGGTGTAATGTAACACCCCGGATGTAAATTTCCCTATTTGTACTCCAACTCTTGCCGTTTCCGGCGTTAAGTTATATTTACTTTCCTCGGGTTCGGGTCTTTGTCTCCGTGTGTTGTTGTCTTTGTCATGCATCTCATATCATGTCATCATGTGCATTGCTTTTGCATACGTGTTCGTCTCATGCATTCGAGCATTTTCCCCGTTGTCCGTTTTGCATTCCGGCGCTTCGTTCTCCTCCGGTGGTCATTTCTAACTTTCTTTCGTGTGTGGGGATTAAACATTTCCGGATTGGACCGAGACTTGCCAAGCGGCCTTGGTTTACTACCGGTAGACCGCCTGTCAAGTTTCGTACCATTTGGACTTCGTTTGATACTCCAACGGTTAACCGAAGGACCGAAAAGGCCTCATGTGTGTTGCAGCCCAACACCCCTCCAATTTGGCCCAAAACCCACCAAACTGTGCTCCATGTCCTAGAGCGTTCCATCACGATCGCGTGGTCGAAAACCGCACCTCATTTGGACTCTCCTAGCTCCCTCTATGCCTATATATACACCCCCATTCCAATTCGCGGACCCTCTCCCCCCTAACCCTAAAAATCCCAGATCCGCCGCTGCCGGACGTGTCCGGAGCGGGCCGGACAACGTCCGCCGCCCCCGCGCCCAGTCAGACGCTGCCACATGGCCGCGCGCCGCCGCTCACCGCGCCGGCCCGGGAGGCCCACAGCCGGCCCCCGAGGCCCGTAGGCGCAGCCGCCGCCCGGGTCGTCTTCCACCGCCCGCGCCGCCCTTCTTCTCCACGGCCGACGCCGCCTCCACTTGCTGCCGACTCGCCCGCGACCTCCGCCCGGTGACCTCCGCCGCCCGGAGCAGCCCGCCGCCTCCGCCCGGCGCCCCGCGCCGCCACCGCGCCGCTCCGCCGACCGGAGCTGGGCCCGGCGCCGCCAGCCGCCGCCCCCACCGACCGGCCTCGCCTCCCCTCTTCTCCCCGCCGGCCACCACGACGCCATCGCCGGCGACCTCGGTTCCGACGTGAACAGTGCCGCCGCCACCTCGGGCCGCGTGCCCCGAAACCCTAGATCTGATCTGAGGGTTGTTTCTTTTCTCTAAGTCGCAGAATTTTTAGTTCATATGCCCATGTTCGCGGCTCCGTAACTTTGCATCCGTAGCTCCGATTCATGCATATAGCATATCAAAATGTTCATCTCAGAGAGTACATCATTCATTCCATTGCATCATTTTCATTTGAGCTCATCTTGATGCCTGAAATTCTGTTAGAAGAGGGCTACTTGAGTTAATTGTCAGATCTGTTACTCCGTTTAGCACTTTTGTCATTTTTGCCATGATTAATGTGTGCATGCTATGCCCGTGAGTTCTACATATGTTTTGTTAAGGGTTTTTCCATCTTTACAGAGGTGTAACCCATGTATTTTTAGGATGTGTGTGGTGACTTGTGAAAGCTTGCAAAGTGGGGCACTTGCTAATTCTGTTTTCAGGGACTTAGTAATTTCACTAAGTCTTGGGATTGTTTAGTTCATGATGCCATATGTTCATGTTGTTTCCTAGTGATCCGTGCCTCTTTTGAGGATGATCATTAAGGGAGTTTTGTTAATATTGTAGTGCTCTATCCATCCATATATTTGTTTGCAATTATGGAGCAACCTATCTTGAGTCAATCGAGCTCTACTTTTGCTTCGTTGCGAATCTGGGCAGATCGTCAACTCGTTTGCGATTTTGCCGATGTTATTGTAGTTGATCCGTGCATGCTATGCCATTGTTCTTGCCATGTATAGCTTGCATTTTGTGCCTTGTTAAGGGATGTGTGCTTGTCTTGCCATGACTTGCACCGTGGTGAGTGCATCGAGCTCGTAAACATGCCTTCGTGAGTTATGTTTCAGCATGTCCCAGTTTTTCTCTAAGTCTGAAACTGATTATGTTTTTGCTATGTTCGTGTGCTTGTTAGTATATTTTGTGATCCCTTTTGGCTCAAGGTCACTAAGGGACTTTTATTAAGCTTGTTGAGTAGCTCCATGGCATGTCTTTCTTTGTCATGTTCAGGTCCTGTAGCATGTTGTTTTCTTGCTCCGAAGAGGGCTATATGATCTGAAATTCCAGGTAAGTGTTAATTTCACTAAGTCTGAGATCTGTTTTACCATTTGCGTTTTTGCCATGCTTGTTTGAACCTGTTAGTGGATGATTTGGCCGTAGCTCAGTGCTAGACTTTTGTTAAGCATCTTGAATTCTTCCATGCCATGTATTCTGATGTCATGTTTGGGTGCTGTAGCATGTTCATCTCATTGCATTTAGATGCCTACTTGCTGTAAATCGCAGACCGGTGTCGTTTTTGAATCGCTTGCCATTTCCAAACCGTAACTCCGAGTCCGGCGTTCTTTATATTGTTTTCAAGCGATTTCATCTCATATTTCCAGTGGTACACTTGGTTTTCCAAGTTGAGGCCAGGTTCATGCATTTCTTGTCATATCTTGCATTTTGCATCCCGCATCGCATCCCGCATAGCATATCATCTTTGCATTGTGTTGTTTGAGTTTGCACGTGGTTGATTGTATCCTTGTTGCTTGTTTGTCTTGTTTGGGTAGATCCGGGAGACGAGTTCGCTAACGAGGAGCCCGTTGAGTTTGCTTTCGAGGATCCAGTCAACTCTGACAACTGTGCAGGCAAGATGATCACACCCTCGAAATCACTACTATCTTTGCTATGCTAGTTTGCTCGCTCTTTTGCTATGCCATTGCTACGATGCCTACCACTTGCTTGCAAGCCTCCCAAATTGCCATGTCAAACCTCTAACCCACCATTGTCCTAGAAAACCGTTGATTGGCTATGTTACCGCTTTGCTCAGCCCCTCTTATAGCGTTGCTAGTTGCAGGTGAAGATTGGAGGCCGTTCCTTGTTGGAACATCTCTTATTTACTTGTTGGGATATCATTATATTGCTATGTTATCTTAAATGCATCTATATACTTGGTAAAGGGTGGAAGGCTCGGCCTCTCGCCTAGTGTTTTGTTCCACTATTGCCGCACTAGTTTCCGTCATATCGGTGTTATGTTCCCGGATTTTGCGTTCCTTACGCGGTTGGGTTATAATGGGAACCCCTTGATTGTTCGCCTTGATTAAAGCTTTTCCAGCAATGCCCAACCTTGGTTTTACCGTTCTCCACCTAGCCTCTTTTTCCCTTGGGTTACCGGAGCCCAAGGGTCATCTTATTTTAACCCCCCTGGGCCAGTGCTCCCTCTGAGTGTTGGTCCGAACTGAGCTGCCTGCGGGGCCACCTCGGGGAAACTTGAGGGTTGGTTTTACTCGTAGCTAGTCTCATCTGAGTGTGCCCTAAGAACAAGATATGTGAAGCTCCTATCGGGATTTGTCGGCACATTTGGGCGGTGTTGCTGGTCTTATTTTAACCTGTCAAAGTGTCTTGAGTTACCGAGATACCGAGTCTGATCGGAACGTCTTGGGAGGAGGTCTATTCCTTCGTTGACCGTGAGAGCTTGTCATGGGCTAAGTTGGGACTCCCCTGCAGGGATTGAACTTTCGAAAGCCGTGCCCACGGTTATGGGCAGATGGGAATTTGTTAATGTCCGGTTGTAGATAACTTGAACCTTAATTAATTAAAATGAATCAACTGAGTGTGTTACCGTGATGGCCTCTTCTCGGCGGAGTCCGGGAAGTGGACACGGTGTTGGAGTAATGTTTGCGCAGGTTATTCTCTAGTTTCTCGCTCGTGCTTTGCCTCCTCTTCTCGCTCTCTTTTGCGAATAAGTTAGCCACCATACTTGCTAGTCGCTTGCTGCAGCTCCACTCATATTTTACCTTGTCATACCTATAAGCTTAAATAGTCTTGATCACGAGCGTGCGAGATTGCTGAGTCCCCGTGGCTCACAGATTACTATTACACCAGATGCAGGGCCTGATGATTCCGCTCCAGGAGACGCGTATGAGCTCAAGTGGGAGTTCGACGAAGACTCTCAACGATACTACGTTTCCTTTCCCGATGATCAGTAGTGGTGCCCAGTTGGGGGTGATTGGGACCGTGTCGCATGTTGGGTTCTCTTTTATTTTGGCGCCATAGTCGGGCCATGAGTGTTTGGATGATGTAATGTTATTTATGTACTTGATTGACGTGGCGAGTGTAAGCCAACTATATTATCTCCCTTTTTATTATCATATTACATGGGATGTTGTGAAGATTGCCTAACTTGCAACATATGCCTTCAATGCGATTATGTCTCTAAGTCGTGCCTCGACACGTGGGAGCTATAGTCGCATCGAGGGTGTTACATGTAATGCGTCTGAAAAAAAGACTAGTCTATAGCTCGCCATGAGGCTATTCCTGTCGAACGCCAAGCGTAAGATATGTATCCGACGGTGCCAGTTTTTGCACATACACAGCAGTAGAAAAAGAACTAGTACCATGGCATATGCTACACCACGGCCGAGAAAACGTGCCGACGTTATGCCATTCGGGAATAGTGCCGCACTTCGAAACTAGAACCGTCAATAAATTTTGAGCGCGTCTCGTCACATTCCAAATTACTACTACTACCACGCTATATTTAATTGCAAACCTGTTCACACCGATCACAACCTAAACGGTTTCCCACTTAGGAGCGTATTAGTAGTACTCGGTTATAAATACTATTATGCTAAGATGACTGCACATTCCTCCTCAACTCCTCATCCACAAAAAACAATCAAGTCAATCAAGCCATAGCCAGCGTGAGTTCTGGGTCGAGAGGTTTCCACCAGGGAGAGGTGAGCATGGAAGAGGAAGCACGAGAGATGTCCCTCCTCGCCGTGAAAGCAGCCGACATGTCCAGCCACGCAGCAGTAGTAGCACAGAGGTCCCGCCGCACCGCCGAAGCAGCACGGAGGTCCTGCCGCGCTGTCGATGTAGCAGACTGGTCCGGCCACACCGCAGAAGCAGCATAGATGTCCTGCCGCGCCACCGAAGCAGCAGGGAGGTCCCGCCGCGCCGCGGCGGCCTGGGAAAATTTCATGGGCAGGCGAGGACTCTTACAGGCGCATGCATGCGATAGTCCATAGCCAAATGGATCAGATCTTTGGCTGGGCGAGGATGCAGGACGAGGCTACCAGCGTCATCCGGCAACTAGGGGAGGGCAATGCGAAGCTCTGGGGCGAGCGCGACCTGCTGAGGGCGAAGATCACCAGAAGAGAGAAGCAGGAGGAGGAGACCGCTGCCTTGTTGCAGAGGACGGGCGTAATCATCAAGAAACTTATGGACGAGAATGCCATGCTCCGCATTGAGCGCAACAGGCTGGTGGAGGAATCCATGGATGCTGCCAAGCAGCGTATTAAGGACATGAAACTGATGAAAGAGATCATCGCCCGCCGCGAGAACTAGTCTCCATGACCTGCAGTGCATAAAGAAAGTAGAGATCAGCGAGCCAGATCATGGTATGCGTCTTCCTTCTTCTTTTGCCCTTGTGTATTTCGGGCGTAGCCGCATGTGGCTTTTTTTAATTATCTTCCTAATTATATAAGACAATTATTATCCACTCTTGTCGTCCTTATATATATATTCATCAGTCTTGGTATAAGTCGCAGTAGATGCTATATAGGTCCGTCAGATCTTACATCAAGATCCATGCAAAATTTTCTTTTTAGATTTTCTTTTCTCTCTCTTAAATCTCAGTCGAGTGAGACATTGCCACGCCATTAAACAGAGGCTCGAGCGCCATTAATGGAGACCTTGGGAGAGAGGTGGACGGCAGATGGAGGTCAAAGGGCTCGCATGCCTCCCGTACTCAAATAGCTACCCTGCACGGCGCCTCCTAGCTAATAAAAAAAGGGGACGCGTGGCGGCACGTAAATGGTAAATAGAATGCCCACGGTTTCAATAATACTTGTGTTTCCGATTGTAACATGGCAGCACTTGTTCCAAAATGACTTTGTTGATTGTTAATGTGTGCGCCTTCACAAATCGGACAGCAAAATTACCATGGCATGTTGGTGCCATGTCATGACACCAAGCCAAATTTCATGATTTTCATGCGTGTTTCGGATTTACAAGAATTAAAAAACCAAGTTTATCAATGTTTCCAGCCGAGCCATGATGCCCAGATGTTTGAATTTCATTCCCATTTCTGGCATGGGACCTAGAAATTTACCCGAGGACACACATGTGATTTTTCAACCCGCTTTGGTGCACTGGAGCATGTGCTTGTATTTAAAATTTTAATTATGCACATAAAGGTGACACGTTCCCTCTCAGAACCACGAGCCTTCTTGAGAGAAGCTCCAGTTTGCAAGAAACTTATAGCAAAACTTGTTCCTATTCTGCAAAGTTTTTTACCACAGCATGGTAGTACCATGACATGACACCATGCCAAGTTTCGTGATTTTCAGGCGTGTTTTGGATTTACAAGAATTTTAAAACCAAGCTTCTCAATGTTCTCGGTCGAACCACAATGCCCAGATGTTTGAATTTCATTCCCATTTCTTGCATGTAACCTAGAAATTCACCAGAGGACACACATGTGATTTTTCAATCAACTTTGGTGCATGGGAGCATGTGCTTGTAGTTCAAATTTGAATTATGCACATTAAATGACTAGAAACTCAATTAATGTATAAAAAAGGCCAAACGAACCCGGAATAATTCCAAAATTTAACAGGGCACTCATATAGTTCTATGTTTCCTCTGTAGAGAAAATCTGTGGGGAGGCAGCGTATATTGTTTTGCACACAAAGGTATAAAGAAATAAAGAAATTAGCATACCTATTTAATTCTTGGGTTCTTACTATTTATGCCACTAGTTGTGTATCACTACTCAGTTTTGCCATTAGAAGTTACAACTACTCAAAAAATGCCATCGATCCGTGAGATGCCTGCTCAAAAATGCAATTAGATATCTAAAAAATGCCATCGTTAAGTTAGATGTTTGCTCAGAAATGCCATTAGACATTGTTATTTTCACGTCAAACCCGTTGACCATGTTACATGACAAAAATAAGCCGATTCTCACAATGATAAGTTAATGGTCTCCAACACAAGACACCCATCAAATAAAACTAAGCACCCTGGAATTCTTTGACAAAACTAAACACCCTGAAATTCTTTGACAACTAAACTGCTGGCTATATGATGTTGGCCATATATATTGTACGTATATAATGTGAAGAAACGAGTGGTAGTACTGTACCAACTAAAAGATGAAATGTACGAAATATAACGAGAAGAAACATAACATAGTTCTGCTGGGGGCTCAGCACAACACACCCCTCAAATAAAACTAAGCACACCTGAAATTAAACTAAGCAACTAATCCGGTAGACACTACATTAGAACCACCATGAGCAACGGCACTACCACCTTACTCAGACTCCTCATCCACGTCCTCGACTTCGTCCTTGTACCTCTTCCTCTTGGCCGATACTTCTTTGCTTGAACCGCACACTTGGCTCTTGCTCTTCATCCAACCCTTGTAGATATTGAAACAAAGGTAGCCATCCATTGCAGCGTAGTGGATGTGGTCTATATCTAGTACATTCCACTCCCATGCATGATGAAACTTGAATGGAGGTTTCTTCAGTGTACCGTATGAAGGATGAACCATGGCTCCTTCCAGGGTCAGCATTGAAGGCTGATCACGGGAGGGCACCAACCCTTTCTTCCGAGGTCGAAGGGGTTGCCTACAACAAGGCCTATCCGATCCAGGATATCCCTATCGTTCCTAAAGTCTACAGTAACGAATTTGACTCGGCCGTCCTTGAGGAAATTCTTAAAATCCTGGCACTCAACGTCGGCATGGCATATGTGGTAGACCAAGCATAAGTCATGCACGCAGACCTGGATCACGGCGGGCTTCTTCTTGTCTGCCTCCTTTAGATTCTTCTTGCTTCCCAGGACTGTGGTGTACTCAACATCTAGCCCAGCGACGCACTCATCATTTGAGTTTTCGAACATGCGTTTGAAGCGAGCAAGGCATTCTTTGACCTTTGCGGAAGAACGGGTGTAGATGATGTAGAAATCATCGCCGGTGATGGTTCTAACCTTGTACTCACTGCCGATCATGGAGATTTGGGACGCCATGAATTTGGGATGAGGGTTAGGATAAGTGGAACTACCATAATGTGAAAGGATGGGACGACTAGGAGTGGTTTATCGATTGTAAAAATGTCGAGTGGGGGCGCGTGCGAATGGCAGGGGCTTGCCTGGTGGATAAATGGATTCATGCACAGTACTGTGGGGGCCCAATTAGATGTCATGTCTACTCGACGCCCAATTAAATGGCTTTCGATGTCATGTCAAGCGTCGGGAAAATTACAGGTGATACGAAGCTTTCCATTCTCCCATGATACGGGGTTCCGAGAGCTCTTGGATCTGAGATCGAACGGTTGCATGGCGTGATTCTAGACCTATGGGTGAATATCCTATCCTGGAGGGTTATTCTGTAAATTTTCAGCAACTTAGCATGCAACCGTTTGATCTCAGATCCAAGGGCTACCAGTAGCCCATATCATGGTCGCGCCTACCACGACCGTCGCCTCGCTCGCGCGGTCGCGCCCTTGGAGATTTAACACGGTCCGTTAGGCTATCTGATGTTGGCATGTCATACATAGTCATCACTTAGTCACTCATACAACAAGGTTAGCTATAAGGTTGGCTATAAGAGTTTTTTTTGTTTACTTCTCTCTATCTCTTTCTTCGTAGTATTTATTGCATTTGCCAAGGAGTGACCTCTTCCAATGGAATGATGCTTAGATGAGGTGCTATGGGCATTAAATGGTAGGTGCTTAGTTTTTTGTTGCTAAGTTTGCTTCATCTAGGTACACGCGCTTATCATCGTTTAGATGAGGTGCTATGGGCATTAAATGATGCTCAGATGAGGTGCTATGGTGCTTAGATGAGGTGCTATGGGCATTAAACGATGCAAACTTAGCAACAAAAAACTAAGCACCTATTTGCCAAGGAGTGACCTCACCATCAAATCACACAGCCCTACGTTTGCAGCAGCCTACTCCCTCATCTTCTCGCGTCTCTGTCAAACCTACTAGGAGGAACTGCCCCGCCTACCGCGCGGGAAAAGCCCCACCCTCGACTTTTAAATAGTATTGTATACTAATTTTGTATCCATGGATTGCGCCATGGAGCAAAGCCTCAAGAAAACGATGGTACACATGTACGGAGTATACAACACGGCCGTCGCGTTCACGTCGCCCCCCAGACGGTTGGTCGGTCTGGCACGCCGCTCTTCGAATGGAACGCGTGTCATATTGCGTTTGCACACACATGTGGGACCACAATTGAGAACCGACCATAGGCACACTCCCCGGCCTGCAAGTCGGGTGAGTTAATAGAAGTACATACATTGGTACCTGGACGATCCCTGCACGACACGAAAGATCAGTTCGTCCATGCATGTGACCAGACTCCAGCAGACACGCCTAGATTGGCTATCTTTTACATATCGCGCAGGCTGTGTTGTACAGGGTTGTAGTTCTGGTGAGAAATCTAAAAAAGGTTTCTTGCCATCTCACAAAATTAGGTGTCATGTGCTTCGGATCACTTCGAGGGTTAAACAGCGACAACTGAGTTGGGCTAGTCTTTGGGGGCACATGCACGAAGACTACTCGGCTGCCATCTAGGTCAAGCCGGCTATGTTAATTAGGACATCTATCAACGGACCCCTTTTCTACGAGTTTATCTTTAATTTGAGCTTTGATCCTCGTCTAGTTTGTCCGTCGGGATTCATCTTGTCTCCTTTGGGCAGTGAGGTTATGATTTCTTGTCATGTGGCATTTTTTTGTGTTATATGTTATAATCCGGTGCTTCAGATCAAAATGACGACAACAGCGCCTCCGGGGCACGTGCATGAAGACTTCTCGACAGTCATTGCCGAGGTCAAGCCGGCTTCGGCCGGTAGACAAAAGAAAACTAGTACTCCACTATATAGGCAGGAGCCTCCGCGCTTGCTTGCTAGTGTTGCTCTCTTCACACTATCTCGTCCTCTCCAGATCTAAACACAACATCGGTGGCCATACTCTCTCTCTCTCTACTCACCACTGGTCACAGATCCAGCCGGATCCTCTCCGTCGGGGAAGGTGAGAATGTGCAACGTTCACGCGGTCGTCCTCGGCGAAGGCTCTTACCCACTGCCGGCGTGTCCCGATCAACGTGCCTTGCCGTTCTCTCCCAAGCATTGCTGGCGAGGGAGGGCCTCCCACCCTTTCTTCCTCGCTGCCATAGTGTGGGCAGATCCGGCCTCCCGCCGCCCACCTAGCGACATCCCGTCGACCCTCAGGTATAACTTCCTTTGAAACCGACCTTGCTCTACTTCTCGATCTCCTGACGTCGCTGCATTTGTATCTTTTACTATTTCTCAGCCCCCCTCGTGTAGATAGGATCGATCGGCTGTTCTAAAACCACCTGATTTTTACTGTTAAGACGTGAAACTAGTTCGTGCACTCGAATCTAGTAGTACTTGGTTCAAACAAGGAAGAAAGGGGGTGGGGGTGGGGGAAGATTTGTTACCTGAATCTAGGACTTGGTCGAAAGAGGAAATAATGGGGGCGAAAAGTAGCAGAGAATGGCTATCCAACTGGTCTCTAGGTCTAATAGGGAAATAAAGGGAACATAGTAAAACCTCAATATAAACCCGATCTATTGGTTGAAAAGGAAAGAAAGTGGGGACTGGGGGACAAGTCAACAGACTAAGTCCAGCACTAGATTTGCTAGCCTCACACAGTATAAGGTGGCTATATACCGAACAAAAATGGGACCAACCCAGATATACTCTTCTGATGTTTGTTTCCCCGAGCCGCTCTTATGTAATGCCACGGGTAAAATGTAGTAGTCACACTTTTAAAAGTAAGGACACGTTAAACCAATGTTGTTTTCAATGTAATGCCTCCAGTAATATGAATCAATGGCACTTTTTTCATGTCCTGCTAAATTTCCCATTAAGATAAGTTGCTTCTTTTTGTTAGAGATGCAACTGTCCTGGTCCATAATTTGGGACAACTTAAGGTGGCAACTTTAATACACATCCGGGTGGATTGTTTGGGGCACCTGGAGTAACCAGTGCTTGCCCAAGGGGAATCCCGGAGTACCCGTGTGATTACCGTAGGTCCGCCACCCAGGCTCAAAGGGATCATAAGATATTTCATGCCTAGAAACTTCCGTGTGCAGCCGCAGGCCATTATGGGCTCTGGCATAGTTGAGTAAGTTGTGTGACCTCTTTCCATGGTAGACTAGCTGATGTAGGGGAAAGTAGGTGTACCGGTCTACCCAGGGTTAAGGGGAATGCTGCTGAAATGCTATGTCTCGATCTTCCGATCATGGAGGTGGTCGAGTCTTGTGGGAAAAGTGCGCAAACCTTTGCAGAGTGTACAAACTAATCATGATTAGCCGTGTCCCCAGTTATGGACAACTTGAGTATCTAGAAGTGAATTATTGGTTGATCTCATCACTCTATTTAATGAAATTATTGGGTTACTAATAACTTGGGAATTTTGGGATTGAGTGGGAGGAACCTTCTCAATAATGGCATTTTAACTTAGTAGTAATAAAAAAATTATTCCTTTGTTGTAGGGTAAAATTAGCTTTATGCAAAATAAAACTTAGAGCCTCGACCAGCTAAATTTTCATATAGAGATAGTCTTTTCATTTATTATTATTCTATGGTGTGAAATTGCCAGCATATTCCATGTGCTGACCTACACGGCTGCAACGTCTCATGTTGCAGACTTTTCCGACGAGGATTAAAGGTGCGATAGGTCGTTGTTCTACACTCAGTTTGCCATGGAGTTGGATGGACTCATTTACCTTCAATGCTTCTGCAGTTATTTTCATTGAGATAGCCTTTGGCCATATTATTGTAATGAATACTCTTTTGATAACCTCGATGTAATAAAGTATGATTGAACTCTGTTATAATTCCTCGAGTACTGTGTGTGTCAGCATACCGATCCAGGGATAACACTTAAGCACAGAGACTTCGATCCATTTTGGGTCGGGTCGTTACATGGATACACACTCTCACCCTTCCATCACTGCTAGCCTCTTCGGTACCGTGCATTGCCCTTTCTCACCTCGAGAGTTGGTGCAAACTTTGCCAGTGCATCCTAACCCCGTGATATGATACGCTTTGTCACACATAAACCTCCTTATATCTTCTTCAAAACAGCCACCATACCTACCAATTATGGCATTTCCATAGCCATTCCGAGATATATTGCCATGCAACTTTCCACCGTTCCATTCATCATGACACACATCATCATTGTCATATTGCCTTGCATGATCATGTAGTTGACATCGTATTTGTGGCAAGGCCACCATGCATAATTTATCATACATGTCACTCTTGATTCATTGCCTATCCCAGTACACCGCCAGAGGCATGCATATAGAGTCATATTTTGTTCTAGTATCGAGTTGTAATCTTTGAGTTGTAAATAAATAGAAGTGTGATGATCATAATTATAGAGCATTGTCCCAAAAAAAATAAAAAAATAAAGGCCAAATAAAAAAAGGAAAGGCCAAATAAAAAAATAAAAAAAGAGAGGCCAAATAAAAAAAGAAAAAATATATAAAATAAGAAGGGACAGTGCTACTATCCTTTTTCCACACTTGTGCTTTAAAGTAGCACCATGATCTTCATGATAGAGAGTCTCTTGTTTTGTCACTTTCATATACTAGTGGGAATTTTTCATTATAGAACTTGGCTTGTATATTCCAACAATAGGCTTCCTCAAATACCCTAGGTCTTCGTGAACAAGCAAGTTGGATGCACACCCACTTAGTTTCTTTTTTGAGCTTACATACATTTATAGCTCTAGTGCATCTATTGCATGGCAATCCCTACTCCTCGCATTGACATCAATTGATGGGCATCTCCATAGCCCGTTGATTAGCCGCGCCAATGTGAGACTTTCTCCTTTTTTGTCTTCTCCACACAACCCCATCATTATATCCTATTCCACCCATAGTCCTATGTCCATGGCTCACGCTCATGTATTGCGTGAAAGTTAATTTTTTTTGAGATTACTAAAGTATGAAACAATTGCTTGGCTTGTCATCGGGGTTGTGCATGATGAGAGTGTTTTTGTGTGACGAAAATGAAGCATAGCCAAACTATATGATTTTGTAGGGATAAGCTTTCTTTGGCCATGTTATTTTGAGAAGACATAATTGCTTAGTTAGTATGCTTGAAGTATTATTATTTTTATGTCAATATTAAACTTTTGTCTTGAATCTTATGGATCTGAATATTCTTGCCACAATAAAGAGGATTATATAGATAAATATGTTAGGTAGCATTCCACATCAAAAATTCTATTTTCATCATTTACCTACTCGAGGACGAGCAGGAATTAAGCTTGGGGGTGCTTGATACGTCTCCAACATATCCATAATTTTTTATTGTTCCATGCTATTATATTATCCATCTAGGATGCTTTATATGCATTTATATGCTATTTTATATGATTTTTGGGACTACCCTATTAACCTAGAGCCCAGTGCCAATTTCTGTTTTTTCCTTGTTTTTGAGTTTTATAGAAAATGAATACCAGCCGGAGTCAATTGACGTGTCGATTTTTGATGATTTTTTATGGACCAAAAGAAGCCCCCGGAGTAAAATAGTTGTGCCAGAAGAGTCTCGAGCCATCCACGAGATAGGAGGGCGAGCCCAGGGGGTAGGGCGCGCCCTCCACTCTCGTGGATGACTCGGGCACCTCCCTGACTTGTTCCCGACGCCAAAATTCCTATAAATACTGAAACATCCAAAAAATAACCATGATCGGAAGTTTCGCCGCCGCAAGCCTCTGTATCCACAGAAAACCAATCTAGACCCGTTCCGGCACCCTGCTGGAGGGGGGAATCCCTCACCGGTGGTCATCTTCATCATCCCGACACTCTCCATGACGAGGAGGGAGTAGTTCACCCTCGGGGTTGAGGGTATGTACCAGTAGCTATGTGCTTGATCTCTCTCTCTCTCGCTCTCTCTCTCTCTCTCGTGTTCTTGATTCGGAATGATCTTGATGTATCGCGAGCTTTGCTATTATAGTTGGATATTATGATGTTTCTCCCCCTCTACTCTCTTGTAATGGATTGAGTTTTCCCTTTGAAGTTATCTTATCGGATTGAGTTTTTAAGGATTTGAGAACACTTGATGTATGTCTTGCATGTGCTTATCTGTAATGACAATGGGATATCACGTGATCCACTTGATGTATGTTTTGGTGATCAACTTGCGAGCTCCGTGACCTCATGAACTTGTGCATAGGGGTTGGCACACATCTTCATCTTGACTCTCCAGTCATAAACTTTGGGCACTCTTTGAAGTTCTTTGTGTTGGTTGAATAGAGGAATCCAAGATTGTGTGATGCATATCGTATAATCATACCCATGGATACTTGAGGTGACATTGGAGTATCTAGGTGACATTTGGGTTTTGGTTGATTTGTTTCTTAAAGTGTTATTCTAGTATGAACTCTAGGATAGATTGAACGGAAAGAATAGCTTCGTGTTATTTTACTACGGACTCTTGAATAGATCGATCAGAAAGGATAACTTTGAGGTGGTTTCGTACCCTACAATAATCTCTTCGTTTGTTCTCCGCTATTATTGACTTTGGAGTGACTCTTTTTTTGCATGTTGAGGGATTGTTATATGATCCAATTATGTTATTATTGTTGAGAGAACTTGCACTAGTGAAAGTATGAACCCTAGGCCTTGTTTCCTAGCATTGCAATACCGTTTATGCTCACTTTTACCACTTGCTACCTTGCTGTTTTTATATTTTTCAGATTACAAAAACCTTTATCTACTATCCATATTGCATTTGTATCACCATCTCTTTGCCGAACTAGTGCACCTATACAATTTACCATTGTATTGGGTGTGTTGGGGACAGAAGAGACTCTTTGTTATTTGGTTGCAGGGTTGTTTGAGAGAGACCATCTTCATCCTACGCCTCCCACGGATTGATAAACCTTAGGTCATCCACTTGAGGGAATTTTGCTACTGTCCTACAGACCTCTGCACTTGGAGGCCCAACAACGTCTACAAGAAGAAGGTTGTGTAGTAGACATCAGTCAATATTGGCCTTCTTTCACATGATTGTGCAGTGTGCTTTCATATGTTATGCTACTTATACGGTAATGTTGCTTGATTTTAGTGAATTGCACAAAAGGAGACTAGACTTCCAATCTGTATGTGCACCTTAATATCCGATTGAGGTAAGATAACGATATTTCACAATTGTTGGCATGTATTTTGCTATTGTCATCAGAAAATTAATGTCGTTGTTTAGTGCTATACTTGTGTGCCCTAATTGACATGAAAAATCTTACATTGAAGGCGGAGCTTGTCTGTTATCGAAGTGAGAAAGGGGAAGAACAAGTGGAAGAAGAACAAAAATCAACTCCCGGTGCTGTAATGAAGCACTAGAACTATGATGACACAAGTAATGATATAGTTTTGCATCTTAATTTATTGCTATGGCTGGAACGAGCAATTGTTTTGCCACTGATTTGATGCCACTCTTAATGTATGCGCTACACAATAAGCCTCCTGACAAATGTTGGTAATGGCCCACGAATTTCATCCATATGATTGAGCTTTGTCATCGATACTGGTGTTGTGATACTATTTAGCTATTGTCATAGGAAAGTGGTATTGTCCTCAAGAAGTACTTCATCTGTGCTATTTTAAATATTTCTTTTCTTTTTTTCGAGCAAACAGGGATGCTAGCATTTAGTTGTTCTCTTGTCTTTGCACAACAGGATCATCCTCCTCTCAAGAAGAATATGGAGTACGTGAAGTACCTAGTTCCGATTATGCCAGGATGAAGAAGCCAAGCCTCTCTTCTTATCAGAAGGGAGAAGTTGAAGCATGGTTACATTACTGCCCACAAGAACAAACTAACTTCAGCTCAGAAGGACTCACAGATCTGCATCTTTGTTGCTGTGATGGGCAATACACTGTTGTTTTAGGATTCTTTCCGGTGAGTTCCATTTTTTTAAATGTGTGCTCTGCATGGATCATGTAGGTTGCCTGTTTAAACTATCAATTGATAGTACAATTTGCTTTATACTAATCACTTTTTTGTATTTATGCAAACAGGGATGCTCAGCTTGATTTCAATGGGAACTGCAGAAAATGTTCTGATGGTTCGTGCCCTCCATTATACTTCATCATGCACAATACATCGAATGTTCTTGAATCATTCATTTCCACCTCCAGCCACAAAATTAGCTACAAGAAAGGAGGTGCTGATATGTTCAAGGTGTTGCAACATATAAAGGCGAAATCATACAAGCTACGCACGAAGTTGGTTGATTTTAGTGGAGCTGCACAAAAAGAACATCTGATTTATTTAGCACGAGGTGACATGTCAATGTCCGAACTAATGGCAAACCCCGCCCATTCCACAATCGTAGGCATTTGATATTCTAGAATGGGAAAACCTTGCCGAAGTTTGCTCATTGATGTATGTAAAAATACATGCATTTGATATTTTGGAATGGGACAACCTTGTCAAATTTTGCTCATTGATGTTAGCAAGAAGACATGTGTTTGATATTTTGGAATGGGACGCCCTTTGCCGTCAGCAGCATCGATCAATTTTTCTTTATTCTTTAGTTGTGAAATAAATATTGGCTCTGACATGTGAATCATTGAGATGCATAATCATCTATTGTTTTGAATGTTCCTTATGAATTGCCAGGCCTGTGAGTTTGATTGCAATGTACAGGCACGCTAAAAACATGCTCAAACTTTTTGTACGTGTGAAACTACTGCAAACGAGGTGATCACCGTGCATCCTGAGAATAATGCTAGTATGTATTGTTTTGCATGTTCATCTAATGCTAGTGATACAAGAATTCCAACAACTCGGACTAAAGTCGTTCATACACGGCCGGATTTCATATAAACATGCCGGATTTCATTACATTTCATACATTCTTCAACTAAAAAGGGGTGCGCTGGAGGTATAATTAATTAACCTAATCTATGATCTCCAGCGCCCATTCCCCGTGTCCGGCTGGGCCCCAAGAACAGAAGCTTCTTCTCCAGCTCCGCCTCCAGAGCCACGGGAAGTAAAGCTATCTGACTCCACGTCGCTGCCAAGCAGCTAATCGGCCATCCATGTTCAACCCGCCAAGCTTGGCTTCAATAGGAGGGTAGGAGCGGTGGCCTTACTTGGACTCGAGCGGCAGCAACCTACCATCTTCTACTCTTCCTCATTTTTTGTGTGGCGCAACCTCATTGCCAACGGGGCGGTGCCTTGGCGGAGCGAGGGAAATCCTCTCCCTTGTTGCTGGCAGGGCGGGGCCTCGGCGGAGCTGGCGATGTCATCTGCCTCATTGTTGGTAGGGCGGGGCCTTGGCGGAGCAGGGCCTCATCATAGCCGGCTAAGTCCTCCACCTCCGTGCTGGCGGGCTGGGGCCTCAGCAGAGCCGACTATGTCCTCTGCCTTGTTGTTGGCAAGGCGGGGCCTTGGCGGAGCAGGGCCTCGCCATAGCCGGCAAAGTCCTCCACCTCGGTGCCGGCGGGGAGGGGCCTCAGCGGAGCCATCATTGTCCTCCGCCTCGTCGCCGGTCTCGCCAAACAGCGCCTTGCCCGCTTCATCGCCCTCTTTGTAGGCAGCCGCAACCTTCGCCACACGCAGGCGGTACCACCAGCGTGAGAGGCGGATCTCGCGGGCGGAGCGGTCGGAGCGGTACGACTCGAGTAGCACCTCCTGCTCCGCCTGCTCCGGGCGATCTACTCCTCCACCTGCAGGTGCTCCTGGAGGACATGGTGGTTGTTAGGCAGCATCGGCCTGCGCCTCCTGGAATTGCTCCTCACGCTTCTGCCTCACCATGTCCATGTATTGGGCATGGGCCTCACCGATGGTCATGGTGCAATGCACCGGTGAGGATAGCGTGGAGGAGGGGCTTGGTGCCTGATCGTCGATGACCATGTTCTCCATTGGGATGTCGTCGTCCTCTGGCTACCTGCCGGCTAGCCAGTCGGCAGTAATGACTGACATCTCCTTCTTCCGATCCATCGTTCGCCCATACCGAAGAGCGTTGGAGCGCGAGGAAGCCATGGTGGGAGTGGGTGGAGAGGAGAAAGGGAACGGAGACGGATGACTGCAGCTATGGCCGGCGCAACAGTTTATATAGCAATGGTGGGAGGCAGAGGGACGGACGGGTGGCACCGGAGTAGCCGCCTTGGCAAACTGCGTATCATTAATGAGGGTGGCAGATGAACGTATAGGCGGCACTTGTGTCATTTGAACACGAACCAGCAGTCCGGTCCAGCAGCCGGACATGCTGGCTCGCCAGCGAGCTCGCCGAGATCAGCAACGACAACCGGACGATGGATGTGGCTTCCGACCAGTGGCCGGCGCCACCGCCCAAGCCGGTTCATGTCGTGTTCACCATAGAACAGGTGCGGCCGCACTTCAATGTCCTAATGGTGGAAGAGCTACCAGCGCAGGAGGACCTGTGCTACATCCTCCGTCTCCTCAACCAGCACCGGCTCGCGGAGGGACGAATCGCCGGCGAACAAGCGAACGACAATGCCATCATGGACATGTGGCCCTATGATCCCGGCTTCCTGAATGAGCACCAGGAGTTGTATCAAACCATCCGTAGGGCCTGTGAGGCCCTCTCCATCGTCCTTCGAGTTGTTGCGCTCGCTGTGGCGCCGTCGTCTCATGTTGTCAACATGGACAGTGAACATGAGGAATCAGGAGATGACTTTACATGGAGAGGATGACAGTACGGACCCACCAGGGCCATAGACGTATGCACACAAGTGCCTTCTTATCTACAATGATAAAAAATTGCTTCTTCTTGGTTTCCTGAGATCACGGTCCCACACCATTGTCAACCTATATAGTCAATAAACGGGAGATTTGCACAAGGAACGACCGACCAGTGGGACCCATCAGCTCTAGCAGTATTTGTTTTTTGAGGTGTGAGGAGAGTTTTACTTGAGCGTTGTTTTTGTTGTTGTTCAGGGGAGCAGGGTATCAACTGGGCAGGCTTTGGCCCGTCTAGCTCAGGCTATTACTTCATGTCGACCAAATATCCAACCCAGATATTAATTTTTCAAGGTGAAAATGGCTAGACCAGCTATACTTTCTTTTGAGGAATACCCAACTGACATCAACTTGTTATTCTCCGCCCCGCTGGGCCACAAATCTTTCCTAGGAGGGATGCATTAGGCCTAATAACAAAATGAGATTGAAGAAATAATAAATGGGATGTAAATATAAAAACTAGGCTGTAAATATATAAAATGCACCAAACAGGTAATTAGTTTCAAAAATATTATTTTTGGATTTTGAAAATTTTAATTTCATTACTTGTTGCGCGCGCAATATTTCATTAGATTTTCACCTAATACATATTTATTTTGAAATTATATTTAATCTGACTCGAAATTTCGGGATAAAAATATTTCGGATCCCATCAAAATGTGGAATTTTTTGTTGAATTCAGTTTTGAGCGGTTGGTTGAAATTACTAATCATTGTCCTGGATAGAAAATGGGCTGTAATTTTAACAAACGGTAAATGGGCTGTAGTATATTCCATTAGAATGAATTCAAAAATGTGTTGTACATTATTACAAATCACAAATGGGTTGTATGTTCTTTGCCGCAGATGTGATGCTCACTTGTGGTTCTACTAAGTTGACGCGTATGGAAGGCTTTGTCAACTTATAGTCAACACACGATTCTAGCAGCAGTGGCCGTTGGATGTCCATCCAACGGCTTTAGTGCTTCTTCAATCTCGGATATTCTTGCTTCAGCCTCCCAAACCCCCGCCGACGGCCTGCCACCGCCTCCCTTGGCCAGCTGCGCTGCCGCGCAGGCTTCACTGGCCCACCCTACTCCCATAGACGTCCAGGCCATTCCTCTACTCACCAACACCCCATGTTATTCTCCGGCAACGACAACCTCACACCATATCCGAACCAGTGAACCCTCGTACTACCCTCCGCGTGGACATCCACTATTGTGTCTTCGTCGGCTCCGGGCCGGGTCGTTCCCTTACTAGGCCTCGCCATCGTTCACCGTGTTGGTTCTCTCGGGCGGCGTGGTCAGACAAAACCACTATTCACACCAGGGCGGCTGGCCTATGAGGCTAAGTAATGCATACACTTTGGATGTCCTGGCATAATCCGGACATCGTGTGGCTGGACATGATCAAGCAACCTTTAAGGGTCTGCCTAAGGGCTAGAACGAACTTGCTGTAAGTACCATGGAAGGAAGGAACTGGTCCACAAAGCCTATGATTCTCGCATATACCTCAGCTTCGAAGACTTGTTCGAGGGCTACTAAGGGAGTCCCGAACTAAGGGGTCCTTGGGCTACCAGTCTGTTCTTGTGGGCCGGACTAGTGGGCTGCTTATTATCGGATTTGGGGCTCGACAGCCCAAGAAAGGTTCGACCTCTCGGGCGTGTGCGAAGGACTCAACCTATCTAGCCTACCAGCTCATCGCTCCATAGCCTAGCTCGATTCACATGAACACGGAAGAAGATGAACACAACAGTTTACCCAGGTTCGGGCCACCTTGCGGTGTAAGACCCTACTCTTGCTTTGTGGTGGATTACCCTCATGAGGGGCTGAGGATGAACTAGTACAAGGGATGAACAACCTCGCGAGGTCTATGGGTGAGGGAATGAGTCGACCGGGGTCGGATCAGATTCCTCTCTATGGAGGTGGCTAACCTATATTTATAGTGGCCACGGTCATCTTCCCCCAAAACATAGGCGGGAAGGGATCCCACAGTGGCCAATTTGAAAGGGGACAAGTAGTACATCTTATCCTGACGAAAGGGGGTCTTCACCTGCAAAGCTTCCGGTCATGACGCAGCGGTTGGCTCGGCAATGACATCCGCCCTACTGCGCTGGCGGTCTTGGTCTCATTGCACTGGAATGGAAACCTTTGCCAGATTCCTCGGGAACCCACGCTTTTTGTTGCCTCCTTATCACCAAAGAGGAAACTGCCTCCTCTGCACCCGTTGGTGCCCGCATGCCTTGGTCGTTGTCGGTGTCAAAACCGGCGGATCTCGGGTAGGGGGTCCCGAACTATGCGTCTAAGGTCAATGGTAACAGGAGACAGGGGGCACAAAGTTTACCCAGGTTCGGGCCCTCTCTATAGAGGTAATACCCTACGTCCTGCTTGATTGGTATTGATGAATACGAGTATTACAAGAGTTGATCTACCTCGAGATCATAATGGCTAAACCCTAGAGGTCTAGCTCGTATGGTTATGATGATGAATATCTCTCCCTCCGGACTAAGCCCTCTGGTTTATATAACACCAGGAGGATCTAGGGTTACACGAAGTCGGTTACAAAGAAAGGAATCTACATATTTGATCACCAAGCTTGCCTTCTACGCCAAGGAGAGTCCCATCCAGACACAGGTGCAGTCTTCGGTCTTCGTATCTTCACAGCCCATCGGTCCGGCCCATGGCTAACAGGCCGGACGCCCAAGGACCCCTTAGTCCAGGACTCCCTCAGTAGCCCCTGAACCCGGCTTCAATGACAAGGTATCCGGCGCGTAGATCTGTCTTCGGCATTTCAAGGCGGGTTCCTCCTTCCGAACTCCAAGATAGTCTTCGGACGAAACAAACGTGTCCGGATCTGCAACACACGGCTGTAGAGAGTATAGTATTTCATGAATCCAATCTGCTGACAACTTTAGTGACATCACGCTTTCCCGGTCATTATTTCGAACCATTTCCCGTCCCGCCGTTCCATGTTTCGGGGCATAGTTTTTATTGGCACGTCTTGTCGAAGCAGAGATCGTGTCCCCATATTGCGGGATTTTCATCAATACGAGTGTGGGTAACCCAACCTTCCTACGGGAAAGATTCCTTAGGAATAGGCAGGTTCTTATGCTTTAGGAGGAGGCGTTCAATACCCGCTGCCTTTACAAAGGAAACAAGGGTCGTGTTTTTTATGCCAAACTTCCCCTCGACTTTCCCAACCTCGAGGTCTAGCACCCAAGGTTCGACTTCATTGCTTCAAGACTCCCCATCATGTCCGGACCCAGCCCTCAAGGCTGATGGATAGCTTCCTCCGTTACAAAGGAGGATATTGCAAAGCTTCGGGCGGCCAGATACTTGACCGCGGAGATACACCACAGGCTTCTTGCTCAAGGACAGGTTATTCCGACCCCCGAATCTGGCGAGAGGGGTCGTATTCATCTCCCACTTCCTCCGAGGGCTAGGGTTCACTCTGCACCCCTTCGCCCGGGGGCTAATGTTTTATTACAGACTAGATTTTCATGATCTAGCTCCGGACTCCTTCCTCCATGTCTCAGAGTTTATCTTCACATGCGAGGCCTTCCTCCGAATCCCCCCACACTTCGGCTTATGGCTCAAGACCTTTAGTATGAAGCCGAAGGTAATTGACAGGGAACAGGCAGAGTGCAGTGGTGCTGTAGTGAGAAAACTTACCAACACTCCCTGGCCGAAAGGCTCTTTCACCGAAACCTCCAACCAATGGCAGCGAGAGTGGTTTTATGTCACGGAACTCCGTAGTACCAAGTGAGCAGCTATACCCGCGTTCCGCTCCGGCCCTCCGCCACAGCTTGCATCATGGATTAACAAAGGGCTAGACTGGGGATTAGTTGATGAAGTGCAGACTCTACAGAGCTGCATCCGAATGCTCCATGGCTAGGGAGACCAAGCCATCGACCGTGTCATATGCTAGTCTAGTTGGCTGCGCATCCACACAGCCCTTTCGACTAGGGACCTTTTAGGACAGTCATCATACAATGCATAGTCCCACAAACAAGTCACGTACTTGCTGATACACATCATTCATAATGTCCACGGATTATCTTTATTCATAAACACATAGGAAATATCATCATACATGATTGCCTCTAGGGCATATCTCCAACAGTCTCCCACTTGCACTAGAGTCAATCAAATAGATATCGAATGCCCATAGCTCTAATGTGCCCCTCGTGCTTGGGTTGTGGAAGCAGCTTAGTCAACGGAACCGCAACATTTGCATCCTTGTGAATTTTGCATAACTCTACATCACCACTCTTTACGATCTTTCGTATCAGGTGATATTTCCGATCTATGTGTCTGACCTTGTGGTGATTCCTCGGCTCCTTGGCTTGTGAGATGGCACCAGAATTATCACAATAAAGGTCCAACGGTTTTACCGAGGCTGGGAAAATACCAAGATCATCCAGAAAGTTCCAGATCCAAACACCTTCCTTTGTAGCTTCACAAGCCGCAATGTATTCGGCTTTTGTAGTAGAATCGGCCACCGTATCTTGCTTGGAACTCATCCAGCTAACTGCTCCTCCATTCATGACGTACACAAATCTGGACTATGATCGACAATCATCTCTGTCGGTTTGGAAACTAGCATCGGCGTAACCCCTTACGACGAGTTCTTCCTCACCTCCATAAACTAGGAACATCTCTTTAGTCCTTTTCAGGTACTTCGAAATAGTCTTTACCGCTGCCCAATGACTCACACCTGGGTTGGCCTGGTATCTACTTGTTAGGCTTATTGCAAAAGCAACATCGGGCCGCGTACATATCATGCATACATGATGGATCCGGTTGCCGAGGCATACGGAATCCTACTCATCCTGCTTTGCTCATCAGATGTCGAAGGACTCTGAGTCTCGCTTAGCCTTATACCATGTGAGAGTGGCAAGAACCCTTTCTATGCCTCACTCATGTTGAACTGCTTCAACACTTTATCTATGTACGTGCTTTGGCTTAATCCGAGCAGCCTCCTTGATCTATCTCTATAGATCTTAATGCCTAAAATGTACATTGCCTCACCAAGGTCCTTCATCGAAAACTTGCCATTCAATGACTCCTTGACCGAGTTCAGCATCGAAATATCATTTCCGATCAGTAGTATGTCATCCACATACAAGATCAAAAACACTATAAGCTCACACTTAACTTCTTGTATAAACAAGAGTCCTATTCGCTTTTGATGGAGCCGAAACCAGTGACGACCTCATCAAAACGAATGTTCCCGCTCCGAGATGCTTGCCTCAACCCATAAATGGATATCTTGAGCTTGCATACCTTACTAGTGCTAGTCAGATTGACAAAACCCTCGGGTTGTATCATACACACGTCCTCGATTAAATTTCTGTGAAGGAAAGCTATCTTGACATCCATCTGCCATATCTCGTAATCGAAATATGCAGCTATAGCTAGTACGATCCTCACCGACTTCAGCATCGCTACGGGCGAGTAAGTCTCATCATAGTCAATTCCTTGAACTTGTCCATAACCCTTAGCAACAAGCCAAGCTTTGTGGATTTGAACATTTCCATCCACATCGGTTTTCTTCTTAAAGACCCATTTGCAACCAATGGCTGTTACGCCAGGCGGCGGATCAACCAAGTCCCAGACTTGATTCTCATCCATGGACTTTAAGTCGGATCTCATGGCGTCCAGCCATGCCTTAGAATCTGGGCTCACCATCGCTTCCGCATACGTGGCCGGCTCGTCACTTTCTAGCAACAATACATCATGCACTTTGCGCAATCTTTCCGACCTTCGTGGTTCCGGTGCCGCTTCCACTACGGGTTCCCGGACTGACTCCGGTATGATCTCATCACCAGCCGAGCCATCCCCGAGTGGTCCTCGAATTTCTTCGAGTCGTACCGTCCTCCCACTGGCCTCCCGATTGAGAAACTCTTTCTCAAGGAAAACCCCATTCCGAGCAACAAACACTTTGTTCTCTTCCTGGTTGTAGAAGCTATATCCCAAGGTTTCCCTCGGATATCCCACGAATATGCATTTATCCGACTTGGGTGTAAGCTTGTCTAACATAAGTTTCTTGACAAATGCTTCACAACCCCAAATCTTTAGAAAAGAGAAACTGGGACTCTTCCCGGTCCACATCTCATGTGGTGTCTTGTCTACGGATTTTGATGGTACCCTGTTAAGTGTGAAAGCTGCAGTTTCTAGAGCGTATCCCCAGAATGACAAGGGTAAATCCGACTTGCTCATCATAGATCGAACCATGTCCAACAAGGTACAATTCCTCCATTCCGATACACCATTTCTCTGTGGCATACCCGGAGGTGTGAGCTGAGGTACTATACCTCTGCTTTTTAGATGATCATCAAACTCCTGGCTCATGTACTCACCTCCACGATCAGATCATAGAAGTTTTATACTCTTGCCGAGCTGATTCTCAACCTCGTCTTGAAACTCTTTGAACTTTTCAAATGTCTCTGACTTGTGCCTCTTCAAATAGATATATCCATATCTACTCAACTCGTTGGTAAAAGCCACGAAGTACTGATAGCCACCTCTGGCAGTTGTGCTCATTGGTCCACACACATCACTGTGTATCAGTTCCAACAGCTCGGATGCCCTCTCACAACTCTTTGCGAAAGGAGACTTAGTCATCTTGCCGAGCAAGCATGATTCACATGTCTCGAACGACCCAAAGTCGGTCGAAGTTAGGAGTCCATCATCATGGAGCTTCTTCATGCGTTTCATACTAATGTGTCCAAGCCGGCAATGCCAGAAGTATGACGGATTTATCTCATTAGGCTTATGCCTCTTGACATTCACGTTATAGACCGGTTCCTGTTCTAGATTCAACATAAATAACCCATCAACAATGGGTGCATAGCCATGGAACATACCATTCAAATAAATCGAACAACCATTGTCCTTTAAATTGAATTCATAACCCTGACTCATCAAGCATGAGGCAGAAATAATGTTCCGACTAAGTGCAGGAATGTAATAACAATTATTCAATTCCAAAATAAATCCAGAAGGAAGCTGGAGCTCATTGTGCCGACCTCCAACGCAGCAACTCTTGCTTTGTTGCCAACCCTAATGTTAATCTCCCCTTGCGCCACACGCCTAGTTCTTACTAGCCCCTGCATCGAATTGCAAATGTGTACAACCAATCCGGTATCAAATACCCAAGAGCTGCTAGGTATGTCAGCAAGGTAAATGTCTATAACATATGAAACAAGTGTACCTTTGCCTGAAGCAGCATTCCCGGCCTTCTTGCCATGCTCTGCAAGACACTTGCTACAGTTCCTCTTCCAGTGACCAGTTTCCTTGCAATGATAGAAAATAGTCTTTGAGTCCGGTCCAAACTTCGGCGTAGCGGCAGAGGTTACTGTCTCCGTGCCCTTTGCCTTAGCCTTTTTCTTGGACCAACTCTTCTTGAACTTAGCCGATTTCTGCACCATCAACACTTGATGCGTGCCTTTTCTTAATATCCTGCTCTGCCACTTTGAGCATCCCATGCAATTCAGTGAGCTTCTTATCCATGCCATGCATATGATAGTTCGAGATGAACGTCCCATAGCTGGGCGGAAGAGAACCCAGAACTGCATCAGTAGCCAACTCATCCAAGAGCGGGAAGCCCAACCGATCCAAAGCTTGCACATATCCGATCATCTTGATCACATGCGGGCTCAGTGGATCACCTTCCTTCATCTTACAATCCATCAAGGATCGCCAGAGGTTGAACCTTTTGGTCCTAGCCTGCACCTGAAACATGCTCTTGAGACTCTCGATCATATCGAAAGCCCCAACGTCTTTGAAATGCTACTGCAAATCGGGCTCCATACAAGACAGCATGAGGCAGTTGATCTTGTTTGATTCGTCAACAAGTTTCTGGTAGGCATTCTTGGTTGTGGTACTAGCATTATCGACAGGTTCCTCTGGAAGCGGATCCTCTAGAACATGTTCCTTTTTATCATGCTTGAGAACAATTCTCAAATTTCTATACCAGGTAGTAAAGTTTGTTCCATTCAGTTTATCCTTTTCCACAATTGATTTCAATGCAAAGTTGGGTTGGGAAGGTGGTGCCATTGATCTACAACAGAAGAATATGCAATCACTAAGCAATGTGTTTATGTAGAGTAATTCTAGCCTTAAAAATAAATACTCCCACTGAAGTCAGCATCCCTCCGCAAACTCTCCGTGATTCAGGATCCGACTAGCACATGCGACTAGTGAGCTTTAGCATCACTGCTAGACAACATATCTATCCGGTAAGCAACTCCTTGCTAATCGTATCTCTATACGACTCCTGTTGGTCGGGTAGGTATCTCATACCCTAGCTCCCGACCTCTTTTGCCACAAGGCCCAAAACCGTTTTGATAGCCTTGTCAAGTTAACCTAATGCAGTGCATGTCCATGTCCGACACGAACCCTTCAGTTCAAGGACACCTAGCAGCACCCAAATTTTATGAGCCCACTACTAGACGTACTTGACGTGCGAAGGTGCAACATCGGGAATGGAAATTTACTTGATATTCATGAGGGATCTTTCTACCATTCTAACATGCATAGAAACAAAGAAGCATAACAATCACAAGTAAAACATATATTGTGAAATAGTATGGCTCCTTCATGGATGTCCTTCTAGGTCGGCTCCAACTCCGATGACCATCTAGGAACTCCATCTTGTTTGTCACACCGAGACGCCAAGCCACCAACCTGATCTCTATTATCCAACTACTACAACTAGTAATGAATTTACATAGAGTAACAAGTCGACACGCAGGTCGTTATACAATATAATGACATCACTTTGGCTTCTGCCGGTTGACAAACATGACATGCAGGCCATGTATAATTTACACACATGCATCACATACACATGAGCCATACTATTCACATCAAACCCTGCAAAATAAAGTTATGCATAGAATCACATCCTACCGGTTTGAGTGATCGTGTACGAAATACAAGGCACTACGCATACGGCGGTCCCGCTAACCGGTTAGCGGGCGGGGTTCGAAGGGGAAGCGCCCCTCGCGGGTGCGGGCAGAGCCGGATGTTTTCGGAAATCATAGATCATATCTGAACTCCGATCATGCCGAATTTTTCGATCTGAACGATCTTATTGATCATCGTGAGCCCAATTCGGATTTATGTTTCACTGTTAACCACGATGGCGGATACCGACCGGTAGGGGTATAGGTTGTGTCATGACCTCATCGATTCCGATCATCAGAAAACATAGCCACATCGATTCCCATGTGCATTTGATCTCATCAACCGTGCACACAGCCGATCTCATCAATGACAACAGATCTCATCTATCGCCTCCACATATCTAATATGCATACGATCTGAACCCAAATCCTATAGCAGAGGCTCTGATACCATTGTTGGGACCTACGGTAGGGTGCGTCGACTGCAAATTAAAATTTTCCTACGTGCAGAACAATGAAGAACATGCTATGGGAGATGGATCACAGTTCGTTACCACTAGACGCGCAGTGTCGTGCAGCGGAAGAAGAGTTGGGGTAGCTGATACATCCATTATTCATCATGCTTTTATATTGATATTCATTGCATTATGGGCTGTTATTACACATTATGTCATAATACTTATGCCTATTCTCTCTTATTTTACAAGGTTTCCATAAAGAGGGAGAATGCCGGCAGCTGGGATTCTGGGCTGGAAAAGGAGCAAATATTAGAGACCTATTCTGCACAGCTCCAAAAGTCCTGAAACTTCATGGAAGACGTTTTCCAAATATATAAAAATACTGAGAGCAAGAACTTCACCAGGGGGGCCACACCCTGCCCACGAGGGTGGGGGGCGCGCCCTACCCCCTGGGCGTGCCCCCTACCTTGTGGGCCCCCTGGTGGCCCTCCGGTGTCCATCTTCTGCTATATGAAGTCTTTCGATGGGAAAAAAATAATAAGCCATCTTCTCAGACAAAACTCCGCCGCCACGAGGCGGAACCTTGGCGGAACCAATCTAGGGCTCTGGCGGAGCTGTTCTGCCGGGGAAACTTCCCTCCCGAAGGGGGAAATCATCGCCATCGTCATCATCAACGCTCCTCTCATCGGGAGAGGGCAATCTCCATCAACATCTTCGTCAGCACCATCTCCTCTCAAAGCCCTAGTTCATCTCTTGTATCCAATTCTCGTCTCCAAGTCCGGGATTGGTGCTAGTAGGTTGCTAGTAGTGTTAATTACTCCTTGTAGTTAATGCTAGTTGGTTTAATTGGTGGAAGATCATATGTTCAGATCCTATATGCATATTAATACCCCTCTGATTATGAACATGTTTATGCTTTGTGAGTAGTTATGTTTGTTCCTGAGGACATGGGAGAAGTATTGCTAATAGTAGTCATGTGAATTTGGTATTCGTTCGATATTTTGATGAGATGTATGTTGTCTGTCCTCTAGTGGTGTTATGTGAACGTCGACTACATGGCACTTCACCATTATTTGGGCCTAGAGGAAGGCATTGGGAAGTAATAAGTAGATGATGGGTTACTAGAGTGACAGAAGCTTAAACCCTAGTTTATGCGTTGCTTTGTAAGGGGCTGATTTGGATCCATATGTTTCATGCTATGGTTAGGTTTACCTTAATACTTTTGTTGTAGTTGCGGATGCTTGCAATAGAGGTTAATCATAAGTGGGATGCTTGTCCAAGTAAGGACAGTACCCAAGCACCGGTCCACCCACATACCAAATTATCAAAGTACCGAACACGAATCATATGAGCGTGATGAAAACTAGCTTGATGATATTCCCATGTGTCCTCGGGAGCGCTTTTCTCTATATAAGAGTTTGTCCAGGCTTGTCCTTTGCTACAAAAAGGATTGGGCCACATTGCTGCACTTTATTAACTTTTGTTACTTGTTGCTCGTTACAAATTATCCTATCACAAAACTATCTGTTACCACTTATTTCAGTACTTGTAGAGAATACCTTCCTGGAAACCGCTTATCATTTCCTTCTGCTCCTCGTTGGGTTCGACACTTTTACTTATCGAAAGGACTACGATAGATCCCCTATACTTGTGGGTCATCAAGACTCTTTTCTGGCGCCGTTGCCGGGGAGTGAAGCGCCTTTCGTAGGTGGAATTTGGTATGGAAAAATTTATATAGTGTGCTGAAATTTACTGGCACTTGTTACTATGGAAAGTAATCCTCTGAGGGGCTTGTTAGGGGTATCTTCACCCCGACCAGTAGAGCGAAGAGTTTCTCCTCAACCTACTGAACCTACTGAAAATGAAAATGTCTGCTTTGAAATTCCTTTGGGTATGATAGAAAAAGTGCTAGCTAATCCTGTTTTAGGAGATGGAACAAAGCATCCTAATGAGCATCTAATATATGTGGATGACGTTTTTGGATTATTTAAGCTTGCAGGTGTACCCAGAGATGTTGTTAAGAAGAAGGTCTTCCCTTTATCTTTGAAGGGAGATGCATCGACATGGTATAGGCTATGTGATGATATGGGGGTCTTGGAATTACAAATGATTGAGATTGGAATTTCATCAGAAGTTTTATCCTATGCATCTTGTTCATCGTGATCGCAATTATATATAATTTTTTTGGCCTCGGGAAGGAGAAAGCATCGCTCAAGCTTGGGGGAGGCTTAAGTCAATGTTATATTCGTGCCCCAATCATGAGCTCTCAAGAGAAATGATTATTCAAAATTTTTATGCTTGGCTTTCTGATAACAATCGCACCATGCTTGATACTTCTTGTGTTGGCTCTTTTATTATGAAGACTATTGAATTCAAATGGGATTTAATGGAAAGAATTAAATGCAACTCTGAAGATTGGGACCTCGACAAAGGTAAGGAGTCAGGTATGACACCTAGGTTTGATTGTGTTAAATCTTTTATGGATACCGATGTTTTCCGTAAATTTAGCACTAAATATGGACTTGACTTTGAGATAGTAGCTTCTTTCTGTGAATCTTTTGCTACTTATGTTGATCTCCCCAAGGAGAAGTGGTTTCAATATCATCCTCACATAGAAGTAAGAGTAGCTACACCTATTAAAGTTGAAGAAAAGATTGTCACTTATAATGATCCTATTGTTCCTACTTCTTATGTTGAGAAACCACCTTTTCCTGTTAGGATAAAGGATCATGCTAAAGCTTCAACTGTGGTTTGTAAAAGCAATATTAAAACTTATACACCTCATGAGCAAATTAAAGTTGAACCTCATATTGCTATTGTTAAAGATCTCTTGTCTGATAATATTGATGGGCATGTTATTCATTTCCTTGATGAGATTGCTAGAATTGCTAAACCTTGTGCTAAAGATAAAAACAGACCTGTGGTAGGCATGCCTGTTATTTCTGTTAAAATAGGAGATCATTGTTATCATGGCTTATGTGATATGGGTGCTAGTGCAAGTGCAATACCTTATTCCTTATACGAAGAAATTATGCATGATATTGCACCTGCTGAGATAGAAGATATTGATGTCACAATTAAACTTGCCAATAGAGATACTATTTCACCAATGGGAATTTTTAGAGATGTTGAAGTCTTGTGTGGGAAAACTAAATATCCTGCTGATTTTCTTGTTGTTGGTTCCCCACAAGATAGCTTTTGTCCCATTATATTTGGTAGACCCTTCTTAAACATTGTTAATGCTACCATAGATTGTAAAAGGGATGTTGTTACTATCGGTTTAGATGATATGACTCATGAATTTAATTTCTCTAAATTTAGTAGACAACACCGTGAAGAAGAATTACCTAGTAAGGATGAAATTATTGGTTTTGCTTCTATTGTCGTCCCTCCTAGTGATCCTTTAGAACAATATTTGCTAGACCATGAAAATGATATGTTTATGAATAAAAGAAGGGAAATAGACGAAGTATTCTTTAAATAGGAACCTATTCTGAAAAACAATTTGCCTATTGAAATCCTAGGGGATCCTCCTCCACCCAAGGGTGATCCCATGTTTGAGCTTAAACCGTTACCTGATACTCTTAAATATGCTTATTTTGATGAGAAAAAGATATATCCTGTTATTGTTAGTGCTAACCTTTCAGACCATGAGGAGGAGATATTATTGAAAACTCTGAAGAAGCACCGTGCTGCTATTGGGTATTCTCTTGATGATCTTAAGGGCATTAGTCCCACTCTATGTCAACATAAAATTAATTTGGAAGAAGATGCTAAACCAGTTCGTGATCATCAACGACGGCTAAATCCTAAAATGAAGGAAGTGGTAGGAAAAGAAATACTAAAGCTCCTTGAGGCAGATATAATTTATCCCGTTGCTGATAGTCAGTGGGTAAGTCCTATCCATTGTATCCCTAAGAAGGGAGGTATTACTGTCGTTCCTAATGATAAAGATGAATTGATTCCTCAAAGAATTATTACAGGTTATAGGATGGTAATTGATTTCCGTAAATTAAATAAGGCCACTAAAAAGGATCATTACCCCTTACCTTTTATCGATCAAATGCTAGAAAGATTATCCAAACATACGCATTTTTGCTTTCTAGATGGTTATTCTGGTTTCTCTCAAATACCTGTGTCAGCCAATGATCAATCAAAGACTACTTTTACTTTCCCTTTTGGTACCTTTGCTTATAGACGTATGCCTTTTGGTCTATGTAATGCACCTGCTACCTTTCAAAGATGCATGATGGCTATATTCTCTGACTTTTGTGAAAAGATTTGTGAGGTTTTCATGGACAATTTCTTCGTCTATGGATCTTGTTTTGATGATTGCTTGAGCAACCTTGATCGAGTTTTGCAGAGATGTGAAGAAACTAATCTTGTCTTGAATTGGGAAAAGTGCCACTTTATGGTTAATGAAGGTATTGTCCTGGGGCATAAAGTTTCTGAAAGAGGTATTGAAGTTGATAAAGCCAAGGTTGATGCTATTGAAAAGATGCCATGTCCCAAGGACATCAAAGGTATAAGAAGTTTCATTGGTCACGCTAGATTTTATAGGAGGTTCATTAAGGACTTCTTAAAAATTTCTCAGCCTCTGACTAATTTATTACAAAAAGATATACCATTTGTTTTTGATGATGATTGTGTAGAAGCATTTGAAATAATGAAGAAAGCATTGATCTCTACACCTATTGTTCAGCCACCTGATTGGAATTTACCCTTTGAAATTATGTGTGATTCTAGTGATTATGCTATTGGTGCTGTTCTAGGGCAAAGAGTTGATAAGAAATTAAATTTTATTCAATATGCTAGTAAAACCCTAGACAATGCTCAAAGAAACTATGCTACTACTGAAAAAGAATTCTTAGCAGTTGTATTTGCTTGTGATAAGTTCAAACCTTATATTGTTGATTCTAAAGTAACTATTCACATTGATCATGCTTCTATAAAATATCTTATGGAAAAGAAAGATGCTAAACCTAGACTTATTAGATGGGTTCTCTTGCTACAAGAATTTGACTTACATATCGTTGATAGAAAGGGAGCTGAGAACCCCGTTGCAGACAACTTGTCTAGGTTAGAAAATGTGCTTGATGACCCACTACCTATTGATGATAGCTTTCCTGATGAGCAATTAAATGTCATAAATGCTTCTCATACTGCTCCATGGTATGTTGATTATGCTAATTACATTGTTGCTAAGTTTATACCACCTAGTTTCACATACCAGCAAAAGAAAAAGTTCTATGATTTGAGGCATTACTTTTGGGATGACCCACATCTTTATAAAGAAGGAGTAGATGGTGTTATTAGACGTTGTGTACCTGAGCATGAACAGGAACAGATCCTACGCAAGTGCCACTCCAAAGCTTATGGAGGCCACCATGCTGGAGATAGAAATGCACATAAGGTATTGCAATCTGGTTTTTATTGGCCTACTCTCTTCAAGGATGCCCGTAAGTTTGTCTTATCTTGTGATGAATGTCAAAGAATTGGTAATATTAGTAGACGTCAAGAAATGCCTATGAATTATTCACTTGTTATTGAACCATTTCATGTTTGGGGCTTTGACTATATGGGACCCTTTCCTTCCTCTAATGGATATACACATATTTTAGTTGTTGTTGATTACGTTACTAAGTGGGTATAAGCTATTCCAACTAGTAGTGCTGATCATAACACTTCTATTAAGATGCTTAAAGAAGTTATTTTTCCAAGATTTGGAGTCCCTAGATATTTAATGACTGATGGTGGTTCACATTTTATTCATGGTGCTTTCCGTAAAATGCTTGCTAAGTATGATGTTAATCATAGAATTGCATCTCCTTATCACCCTTAGTCTAGTGGTCAGGTAGAATTGAGTAATAGAGAACTCAAATTAATTTTGCAAAAGACTGTTAATAGGTCTAGAAAGAATTGGTCCAAGAAACTTGATGATGCATTATGGGCCTATAGAGCTGCATATAAAAATCCTATGGGTATGTCTCCGTATAAAATGGTTTATGAAAAAGCATGTCACTTACCTCTCGAAGTAGAACATAAGGCATATTGGGCTATTAAAAACTCAATTATGATTTTAAACTTGCCGGTGAGAAGAGGTTATTTGATATTAGCTCACTCATTGAATGGAGAACCCAAGCCTACAAAAATGCAAGTTGTTTAAGGAAAAAGTTAAAAGATGGCATGATAAAAGGATACAAAAGCGTGAGTTTAATGTAGGTGATTATGTATTGCTATACAACTCTTGTTTAAGATTTTTTGCAGGAAAACTTCTCTCTAAATGGGAAGGTCCTTACGTTATCGAGGAGGTCTATCGTTCCGGTGCCATAAAAATCAACAACTTCGAAGGTACAAATATGAAGGTGGTGAACGGTCAAAGAATCAAACATTATATCTCAGGTAATCCCATAAATGTTGAAACCAATATTATTGAAACCGTAACCCCGGAGGAATACATAAGAGACACTTTCCGAAACGTTTCAGACTCCGAAAAGGAATAGGTATGTGGTACGGTAAGTAAACCGACCCCAAAATAGTTTTTAAGGCAATATTTCTCCGTTTTGGAATATTTAGAAAATAGAAAATAAAAAAGCAGTCCGGGAAGGACACGAGGGCTCCACGAGGGTGGAGGGCGTGCCCCTACCTCGTGGGCACCTCGTGCGCTCTCCGGACTCCATTTTCTTACACGACACGTATTTTGGTCAGTAAAAATTCATTATATAATCTCCCGGAGGTTTTGACTCCCGTATCACGCAAAAATCCCCTGTTTTTGTTTCGAGCTATTTTTCTGACAGATCCAGGTCGTCATGTCGTCTTCAAGCGCCCCCAAGGACCAGTTCTTCAAGAAGGTCATCAACCGCTACCTCGCAGAAGTGCTGCAACACCCTCAAACCATTGAGATGCGTGAGGGGTTGTTGCACATCTGCGATGCTGAGGGACCAAGGAAGACCGGAAGCACGGAGGCAAGGCTCGAGACATTGGAGCAAGAAGTTTTCAAGTGTCAGGAGATGGTGGAGCGTGGACTCGATTCCAATCACATTATGATCACGGAGTTCACCAACAACCACAAGCTGGACGTCAAGGACATTTGGGAGGCCATCTTCAAGGTTCATGAGAAAAACGAGCACCTCCAAGCCCAGATCTATGACCTGCAAAATCAAAATTGTGAGTATGAATATAGATTCAAGAGGATGAGTTTGGCTGCAGATTTGAGGTTTCAGGAGACTCGGTCATCCTTCTATGATGGTGAGCCTATGCCTTGGAAGAAGGACGACAAGCCTATGCCATCAACAAAATCACCACCGTCTCCACCAACAAAGAAGAATTGAGTATCTGGTAAGGGCACTCCCCTTGGCAACTGCCAAGCTTGGGGGAGTGCCCCGATATCGTATCACCATCACTTTTATCTTTACCGTTTTTCTTAGTTCGATCCTTTTGGTAATATCTTTATCTAGTAGAATAAAAGTTCTTAGTATGATCTAGTCGTGAGTTTTGCTTTATAATTCCTCTATGTAATCGAGTCCGTGAGCTATATAATAAATATTAGTGTTGAGTCAAGGGCTTGATTCTTTTTCCATGATCCTAAGTGAATAAAAGAAAAAGAGAAAGAAATAAAAAGAAACAAAGATATCATGTGAGTCTTATGGAAAGTAATGAGCTCACATAGAAAAAGTATGATGAATAAAAGTTGTTGAGAGTTGACAAGCATAGTTTGGGTCATCATTACAATTAATAGGAAGTAATAAAGAAAGAGAGGTCTACACATATAGATATACTATCTTGGACATCCTTTATGATTGTGAGCACTCATTAAAACATGACATGCTAAGGAGTTGACGTTGGACAAGGAAGACAACGTAATGGGTTATGTTTTCTTACATCTGAGATAAATTATATTGTCATGGATCATCCAACATGGTTGAGCTTGCCTTTCCCTCTCATGCTAGCCAAATTCATCGCACCAAGTAGAGATACTACTTGTGCTTCCAAATACCCTCAAACCAGTTCTGCCATGAGAGTCCACGATACCTACCTATGGATTGAGTAAGATCCTCCAAGTAAGTTGTCATCGGTGCAAGCAATAAAAATTGCTCTCTAAATATGTATGACTTATTACTTTGGGAGAAAATAAACTTTATACGATCGTGTGATATGGAAGAAATAAAAGCGACATACTGCATAATAAAGGTCCATATTACAAGTGGCAATATAAAGTGATGTTCTTTCGCATTAACATTTTGTGCATCCAACTATAAAAGCGCATGACAACCTCTGCTTCCCTCTGCGAAGGGCCTATCTTTTACTTTTATCTCCTACCCTGCATAAGAGTCATGGTGATCTTCCCTTTCCTTTTTACATTTTATCCTTTGGCAAGCACAGTATGTTGGAAAGATCCTGGTATATATGGCTAATTGGATGTGAGTTTTCATGAACTATTATTGTTGACATTACCCTTGAGGTAAAACGTTGGGAGGCAAAACTATATGCCCCTATCTTTCTCTGTGTCCGTTTAAAACTCCATACCCATAAGTATTGCGTGAGTGTCAGCAATTGTGAAAGACTATATGATAGTTGAGTATGTGGACTTGCTGAAAAGCTCTTATATATTGACTCTTTCCTATGTTATGATAACTTGCAATTGCTTCAATGACTGAGATTATAGTTTGTTAGTTTTCAATGAAGTTTACGATTCATACTTGAAATTGTGATTGAATTATCATTCTAGCATAAGAAATCATATGACAAGAATTATATGACAAGAATTGTGATTTCGGCTTTCGCTTGAGGACAAGCAAGGTCTAAGCTTGGGGGAGTTGATACGTCCATTTTGCATCATGCTTTTATATTGATATTCATTGCATTATGGGCTGTTATTACAAATTATGTCATAATACTTATGCCTATTCTCTATTATTTTACAAGGTTTCCATAAAGAGGGAGAATGCCGACAGCTGAGATTCTGGGCTGGAAAAGGAGCAAATATTAGAGACCTATTCTGCACAGCTCCAAAAGTCCTGAAACGTCACGGAAGACGTTTTCCAAATATATAAAAAATACTGAGAGCAAGAACTTCACCAGGGGCCACACCCTGCCCACGAGGGTGGGGGGCGCGCCCTACCCCCTGGGCGCGCCCCCTACCTCGTGGGCCCCCTGGTGGCCCTCCCGTGGCCATCTTCTGCTATATGAAGTCTTTCGATGGGAAAAAATAATAAGCCATCTTCTCAGACGAATCTCCGCCGCCACGAGGCGGAACCTTGGCGGAACCAATCTAGGGCTCTGGCGGAGCTGTTCTGCCGGGGAAACTTCCCTCCCGAAGGGGAAAATCATCGCCATCGTCATCATCAACGCTCCTCTCATCGGGAAAGGGCAATCTCCATCAACATCTTCATCAGCACCATCTCCTCTCAAAACCCTAGTTCATCTCTTGTATCCAATTCTTGTCTCCAAGTCCGGGATTGGTGCTAGTAGGTTGCTAGTAGTGTTAATTACTCCTTGTAGTTAATGCTAGTTGGTTTAATTGGTGGAAGATCATATGTTCAGATCCTATATGCATATTAATACCCCTGTGATTATGAACATGTTTATGCTTTGTGAGTAGTTACGTTTGTTCCTGAGGACATAGGAAAAGTCTTGCTATTAGTAGTCATGTGAATTTGGTATTCGTTCGATATTTTGATGAGATGTATGCTGTCTCTCCTCTAGTGTTGTTATGTGAACGTCTACTACATGACACTTCACCATTATTTGGGCCTAGAGGAAGGCATTGGGAAGTAATAAGTAGATGATGGGTTGCTAGAGTGACAGAAGCTTAAACCCTAGTTTATGCGTTGCTTCATAAGGGGCTGAGTTGGATCCGTATGTTTCATGCTATGGTTAGGTTTACCTTAATACTTTTGTTGTAGTTGCGGATGCTTGCAATAGAGGTTAATCATAAGTGGGATGCTTGTCCAAGTAAGGACAGTACCCAAGCACCGGTCCACCCACATACCAAATTATGAAAGTACCGAACGCGAATCATATGAGCGTGATGAAAACTAGCTTGATGATATTCCCATGTGTCCTCGGGAGCGCTTTTCTCTATATAAGAGTTTGTCCAGGCTTGTCCTTTGCTACAAAAGGATTGGTCCACATTGCTGCACTTTATTTACTTTTGTTACTTGTTTCTCGTTACAAATTATCCTATCACAAAACTATCTGTTACCACTTATTTCAGTACTTGTAGAGAATACCTTGCTGGAAACCGCTTATCATTTCCTTCTGCTCCTCGTTGGGTTCGTCACTCTTACTTATCGAAAGGACTACGATAGATCCCCTATACTTGTGGGTCATCAGCAACGCGTCCGCGTGGATCGTCTCATGTTCGTCCGATCTCCCTCATACAACCGGTAGTCGGTTCCCACGTCCAGGTTCACCGGAGCGGCGCAAGTGCATCGCCTCTAACGGTATCCACGCGTGCAGGAGGAACATCGTGCAGCGGACTGCTAGGTCCGATCACACAACCGGCGGCAAGTGGAGGTGTCTATTCGCAACACATGCAAACCCTAGTGACAGCGCCGAAGCGATCAACCACATGAGTGTGCCGCACCCCACTTTATATAGGCGTCCGTCGTGGGCTCAACACTTGGGACTCGCACGGACCCTAAAGCCCATTAGTCTACTCGTCCATAATCCGAATACAGCTCAGGTCACATCCGACCAGTGTCCTCGGAACCGACCTCGTAGGTTCCTTCCCTTAAGCGCGTGACCCCTTAGGTTCAAGCCGGCTTGGTCGCAGTTCGGATCACCTCCGGACTACATGGATGGTAGCGGCCTCTAGCAAGGCGTGCCGACCACCAAGCAGACGCTGAAATTGGTTAGGCGAACCTGTACATCACACTTCCATTCCTTTTGCCACATGATATATGTTGTCGGGCTCAAGGCGAGTGTGTCATCCTTGTGCTAGACCGACCTCTTTCTCGTTCCAGTGATGCCGACCACAAACCAAATTATCTCATAATCCTTGTCGCATGGCCATGCTTATCCTGGTCGGATCACACGAGGGGCCCAGTGTATATCTCTCCTTATCGGAGGGGCAAATCCCATCTTGCTCGACCATGTCTCGCGGCATGGGTCTGGACAAGCCCGAAACCTACCTTTGTAACTACCTAGTCACTGAGTAGCGTTTGGTTGGCCCAAAGCAAGTCTGTTACCATCCTGAGTACATGCGCCAGCTCAGGTCTTAGGACATAGAACATATGTTGTACTAGAGACTAACATATGACATATCGCTGTGTCTCATAGTTGGGTCTGTCCGACTCGGACCTTATCTCTACTCGGATCCGACTACGTCAAATCCGACCAGATCCTTCCAAGTCCATACTATCCAGTTAGCATCCAATGCTCCATGGCTAGTGAGACCAAGCCATCGACCGTGTCATATGCTAGTCTAGTTGGATGCGCGTCCACACAACCCTTTCGACTAGGGACCTTTTAGGACAATCATCATACAATGCATAGTCCCACAAACAAGTCACGTACTTGCTGATACACATCATTGATAATGTCCAAGGACTATCTTTATTCATAAACACAAAGGAAATATCATCATACATGATTGCCTCTAGGGCATATCTCCAACAATAGTAGCCCTTGAGACTCTGATTGGCTTCCCGAGGGAGGCGATCGGAGGATAAAAAGACATGCCCAGTAAATAATATGATTAATTGGAACACAGGCTGTGACCTCGCCAGAAGCTGCCCGGACAGTGGAGGTTGCGAATTTACAACACAAGATTGATGAGGCGGATAATGATATCGCGCTTATCAACAGGTGTCTTGACGAGTCGCAAAGTATGTATTCAGAGCAATCCTTACATATACATGTTTGTAATATAAGCGTGACGCTGAAAGTTACATACTGGAATATGCATGGCTGCAGATGGTGCCGCCTACATTGAGATTCTTCTGGCGAAGCTCGCCCGGGCCAAGGAGCAGGCCCGGTTTAGTAATGTGGCTGCCGAAAAGGCATCGGCCGATTTGAAGGCCGAACAAGCTGCTCGACACCAAGACGAGGAGAAAATATCAACGATGATGCTCGAACTGAAAAATGCTACTAGCCGCTGTGCATTCCTAGAGAAGGAGAACAAAGCCAAAATGACTGAGCTTGGCAAGGCCTTGCAAGAGGCGAAAGAAGAGCGGTCCGAATCTAGAGCGGCCCGTGAGGAGATCCGGCAAGCTGGGGAGATTGCGGCCAGTAAGCCATTTTTGCTACAGGCTAAGTTCGGCGATCCGAACTATGCTCAGCTTAACCAAGTGTGGAGTTCTTCGGACGAATTTTTAGACTTGCCGAAGAGTTCTTCCGATGCGGTGTAGTGCAACAGAGAAGCTTTTCTGGTCACAATTTGGCGCGTTAAAGCACCCCCTGTTGCTGAATGAACAGATGTCCCAATGGGCCGAGCTTCATAGGATATCCAGTGTTTCCATGAAGAACGTCATAATCCGGCTATGGCCGATTGAGCCTGTCTCGAATAGCTACTTTAGCTTGGTGCGGTGGTTTGCTGATGCGGTGCCGCGTATCGACGCTGTGAAGTGTTCGGCGTGCATTGAGTGTGCACGGATGGCCTTTGCCCGTGTCAAGACATTCTGGGGGAAGATGAAGGCCATCGATGTTGTGGCGAAGAGTCCACCCGACGGCAGGGACTGTCACACACCGGAGCATTATTTTGAAGATGTCTTAGAGGTCGCCCGCTTGATAGACGGTCAATGCTCGAAAGACATAATATTCGAGTGAGGTGTATGGGAATTTGTAAAAGACAAATTTATAGTTAATTTGGTTTTATGTTTGCTTGAAAGCTTGTGTTCTTCCTGTGCGGCCGTTTTAATATAATCTGAATGTTTTCCAGTCGTCGACTTCAGCCCCCTCGTAGGAAGTATGGGGGTGTTGGGAAAAGCATTTGATCACTCTTGACCCAACGTCTTGGTCCATGAAGGAGGTGATAATGCAGCGAACCAGGCAATCAGACTATAGGGTGTTAACACTTTCACTTAGCCATAGGAGTTTTATAGGGGGGACTACGCTACAGCCCCTGGTATGTGTACGGCTTATTCCAATATGGTGCGTTACATATATATGACCTGAAGAAAAAAGGTCCTTCGTGTTACACGGAGGGAATCGCGACAGATTCCGATATGTCATCGAGTGGTTGACCAGCTCTCGCAGCATCATGACAGTCGGTTTTCGGCTTTCTCCACTGAGGTGCTTGACCAGATGAACCGAAAGCACAATCGCAGTAGTTCTCCCTTTACTACCCTAGCCGATAGAGTGGAACGTAAGGTAGCAAGCACAAGAGCCGGGCAACCCACCCATTGACCCAAGACATGATTCGGAGCTTATGCATATAATGCCAAACTCGCAATGCCGAAGCACACTTATAAAGTTGTTCGGACTTTGTTGGCAACTCATTTGTTCCCATACTGAGCCCCTGGCCGGTTGTGCCGAGGTATGGCTGTGAAACAGCTAAAGGGGCCAAAATCATTTGTGAAAAAAAGAAACGAATGATTAATGCGGATTATGTTTACTAGGACCTGAGTGGCATGCCGATGATTACTTTACATATAAAAAGACCACAACCCCGGCTATTTGACATGCCCGGGGTCGAAGGCAGAGGAAAAAGGCATATTACAGGCTCGAAATAAAGAGTGCGGTCTACAAAAAGTTATTTTGGACCTCCTGTCGCACATCTGCGCTGCCTGTCCTTGGTGAGGGGAATTCTTGACGGAAGTAGCCCCATAGGTGAGTGTACGGATCCGAATTCCGATAGAGTCAGTTTGGATGTTTGTCCTTTGTGTCACCTGTTTTTAAGAGATAATGGAAAAAGAAAAAGGAAGGTGAATAATAAATGTTACAGGAATACTTGCCGGCTTGTCTGTATTGTGCTTCCGCCAATGCCCATGGTATCTTAAGTGCGTAGTTATGTATGCTCGGTACAAATTTTGCGGGTATATGAGGTCGGCGGCAGAAGCCTAACTGCTATTTCTGCTCCAAAGTTGATCGATCCTCGGGGGGAAATTGCTTCTGACCTCCGGTATTTGGTTGGTGAACCACTCTGTCGTCCCTATTGCCTTGCGGCCCCCTTCCCTTGTGTTCGGCATTGAGCTTGCCAGCCTGCTTGAACACCCAACAGCTTCTGTTGGTATGATTAGTTGGTTTGTCGGGCTGTCCGTGAATCTGGCAGGGTCGGTCCAATATCCTATCTAGGTTGGATGGTCCTTCTCGGTTCGCCTTGAATGGCTTTTTTGGTTGACGGGATTTGGGATTGCTGAATCCGGCATTGACCGTTGTGTCGCGTGATCTTTCATTATCATTGGGACTGTTGTGTTTGCTTCGTCGTGGCTTACCATTACTGTCTCGGATTTCGGAAGTGCCCGAGTCGCTGGCGTTGTTGCTTCTACGAGCGAGCTAGATGTCTTCTCCCATGCAAAAGCGAGTCATTAGAGTGGTAAGGGCTGTCATGGATTTAGGTCCTTCTTGGCCGAGGTGGCATGCAAGCCATTCATCCCGGACACTGTGTTTGAAGGCCACAAGGGCTTCTGTGTCCGGACAGTCGATGATTTGGTTCTTTTTAACTAAGAACCTAGTCCAGAGCTTCCTGGCTGACTCTCTGGGCTGCTGGACAATGTGACTTAAATCATCGGTGTGCGGTGGCCGGGCATATGTTCCTTGGAAGTTGTTGCAAAAGGCGTCTTCCAAATGTTCCCAGCTACCAATAGAATCTTCCGGTAGACTGTGTAACTAGTACCGAGATGGTCCTTTGAGTTTTAGTGGTAGGTATTTGATGGCATGAAGGTCATCTCTGCGGGCCATGTGGATATGGAGGAGGAAGTCCTTGATCCATACCGCGGATCCGTTGTGCCGTCATATGATTCGATATTCATGGGTTTGAACCCGTCTGGGAATTCATGCTCCATTACTTTGTTTGTGAAGCAAAGAGGGTATGCGGCGCCTCTGTGTTGGGCCACACTGCGACATACCTCCGATGGAGTCCATTTGTGGTTTTTGGCCCGGGCGTGGCTAGGTTTGTCACGTCCGAATAGGTAGCCGTCGTCGCGTGGCGAGGCATGTTCTCGCGATCCATAGATCGATCTTGCATGTCCTACTCTACTATCCAAGTCCTGTTGGAGGTTGTATGTACAACCCCGAGCTATTTTATTCTTGCCTTTACGGCGAGGTGGGGCGGTCTGGTGTTCCGCTTGAGTTGTCGTTTTATCCGGACCAAGTTGTGGTTGACCCGCCGCATTGTGCCATGATGGTAGGGCTCCAGCGCCTTGTCATCGCACTGAGGTAGCAATCTACGCCTCGGGTAGCTTTTAGCTAGGCCACTAAGGCCGTATTCTTTGGCGGCCAGGACTTCGGTCCATCTATCATTGAGCAGATCTTGGTCCACTTGAAGCTGCAACTGTTTCTTTCTTAGGCTCTTTGCGGTGGCTATTAGCCGGCGTTTGAAGCGCTCCTGCTCAAGAGGTTCCTCAGGCACGATGAAATCCTAGTCGCCGAGGCTCTCCTCTTCCTCGAAGAGCGGAAGATAATTACTGTCCTCCGAGTCTCCGTGTATGGCCTGTTCATCAATGCTAACTTGCCCATTATCCCGTTCCCCCTGTTCGGAGGTTACCTTGACGGGGTCTTCATTATTTTCGGTATCGTCCGGAGTGTTATTTTTTCCGATGCCCGTACTGCAGTCTTTGGAACAATGTGACTTCGAGCGGTGTCGAGGAAGTTGGCGCTTGGGCTGTCTCTCAGGAGGTTTATCCTCAACTGGATGCTCTTTGTCATCGTTGTTAGTTTTTTCAGCCGTGTCCACCATGTATACGTCGTAGAAAGAAGTCATTGTCCGTCGTCCATTGAATGGCGGGTGTTGGCCTTGCTCCTTGTCGGCATCGTCATCTGTACTGGCGATGTCTTTGGAGCCATAGTCAAACATGTCGGTTAAATCCTCGACAGTGGCTATGAAGTGGGTGGCGGGTGGGAAGCAAAATTCCCCATCATCAGCCTCTAGTTCGAACCGTACATAGTTCGGCTGGGAGTCCCCCACCAAGGACAAGTTCTTTAATGAGTCCAGCACATCGCCCAAGGGCGAGTGCTGGAGGATATCTGCGGCACTGAACTCGAAGATGGATAAGCGATCAAGTTCGGTATCCGCGGACTCACATGATTCGGAACTTATACCTGGAGAAGAGTCCGGTGTTCCGGTGACACGAGTATTGCGTGAGGTTAAGTCCATGCGCGGCTCCAACGCCGGGGAATCTGTGGCCTCCGTGGTGGGGTTGAGCCTCCAATCCTTGGATGCCGCAGCATGCTCTGGATGTAAGGCCAGAGTTGTCACAGGAGCTATCTCCTGGATGCGGTTTGATGACAGATTTAGGTCATGTTCGTCAAGGTGACCAGGAGGGGTCGCCGCGGTCTCGAATCCGACAAAGATCAAATCTCCACGGATGTCCGTGACATAATTCAAGCTCCCAAATCTGACCTAATGGCCAGGGGCGTAGCTATCGATCTGCTCCAGGTGGCCAAACGAGTTAGCCCGCAGTGCGAAGCTGCCGAACATGAAGATCTATCCGGGGAGGAAGGTTTCTCCTTGGACAGCGTCACTATCGACGATTGAAGGGCCATCGAACCTTTCGTTGATGACACAGTGGAACTCTCAATGAAAGCACCAATGTCGGTGTCAAAACCGGCGGATCTCGGCTAGGGGGTCCCGAACTATGCGTCTAAGGTCGATGGTAACAGGAGACAGGGGGCACAATGTTTACCCAGGTTCTGGCCCTCTCTATAGAGGTAATACACTACGTCCTGCTTGATTGATATTGATGAATACAAGTATTACAAGAGTTGATCTACCTGGAGATCGTAATGGCTAAACCCTAGAGGTCTAGCTCATATGGTTATGATGATGAATATCTCTCCCTCCAGACTAAGCCCTCTGGTTTATATAACACCAGGAGGATCTAGGGTTACATGAAGTCGGTTACAAAGAAAGGAATCTACATATTTGATCGCCAAGCTTGCCTTCTACGCCAAGGAGAGTCCCATCCGGACACGAGTGCAGTCTTCGGTCTTCGTATCTTCACAGCCCATCAGTCCGGCCCATGGCTAATAGGCCAGGCGCCCGAGGACCCCTTAGTCCAGGACTCCCTCAGTCGTCATGGCTTGCATCATGGTAGCCTCATGAGGCCGGGTACCTGCATAGAAATCTCCGCTCCTCGGGAGGCCGCTCCTTTGAGAGGTATTGGTGTAGTCCGCCTCACGAGGCTTGGCCCCTCGCGAGGATCTTGTCTTGGCGGTCTTGCAGATGGGCCATACTAGACCGTCGTTGGAGCCACGTTGTGGGCCACAGGCAGGCAAGTCTGGGTACCCTAGTTCCCAAAACGGCCGACAATAGCTCCCTAGCCCAAGGTGCGCTCAGACTCGGCTTCGAAGTGAAGCCAAAGGGCAAGGGTGAAGCGCCGCGGGCGCCAACCGCCTGCGGACCAGGCCGACGCGTGGCGCTTGACGGGACGTGGGCATCTCCGCTTCCCCATGCCACCTCGACAACTACTCGGACTTGACAACTGCCTGGTGCATGCACCGGGGCCATCATTACTTGGAGCGTGGGAGGCTAGCGGTCGGCCTTCCTCCGACTATAAATAGGGGAGGGGCGGAGCCCCCAGCCCATCTTCATCTTCTTGCTGCTCGCTCCTTCTTCTTCCTCGCCATGCCGCCATCTCGCAAGGGCATCCATGGCGCCAGTGAGGAGGTTCTCGGCTACCAAGAAGGGAAAGGACCCTTAGGTGGAACCAGAGTTACTCCCGCCGAAGAAAAGACACGGTTGCTCTCGCGAGGCCAATGTAGCGCCCATGGCAGCACGACCCTGGCTCGAACGCATCCTACCGAGTTTCCCCGTCAACACGAACGTTCGTGCGCATGTCCCTTCCCGTGGGAGTAGCCGCGGAAGTCACGGGGGACGGAGTCATGGGCGAGGGCAAGCGATGGCCGCGTGATCACCTTGACCGCAAGCCCATGCGTGCGGCACAGCCTACGAGTTCGTGGTATGGACGAAAATGCCGTCGCGCACGTGGATCTGGCTCCCGCGGTCCCTGGCGGGGGGATACCGTCTAGGTGTGGCTACAACACGACGGCTGCTGCGGCCAAGCTTCAGAGGCGGAGGTCGAGGTTGTCTACTCCAGCGACGTCTTCATGACTCGGGGATGGGGCATGATTGCCCGCGCCTGCAACTCAGAGGGGAGGCACGCCATCGACTTTGAGTACAACGGGACATCGACGCTCTTCTTCAAGGTCTTCGGAGAGGATGGATGACGTCTAGAATGCTGCCCCAGGGGAGGCAATTGAGACGGTGAACCCCCTTCAGACCGGCGAGGCAGCAAGGCCCCTGGCGGTGAGCTTGCCCTTGGCCTTGTCCGTGATTCCTCCAGCAGCAGCGGCGCTTCCTCCGGACAAAGCTCAAGCGACGATGACTACTACGAGCCGCCGCGTCGCCATGCCCAGGCTTATGGGAGGAATGGCGTCGACCAAGCATCGTGGGTGACGCTGCCTGGGTTGCGATCCTCAGGGAGTCCTTTCCTTTTGTTTCATTCATACGAAAAAATCATGAAGGGCCCCGCGGGGGTGTGTAAAGATTTTGACACTTTTGCCTTAATGTTAGTACCCCCAACTTATATTGTGTATGCGTCTCTCGCTTGGGCACGGTCCCCCCCTCTTTTATTCTCGTAGTAGCTTAGTGCTCTACGCCAACAGGTCCCAGTCCCTAGGCAAGCTTCGGCCATCGCTGGTATGCCAGGTCGTGATGCCATGGTCAAGGCCAGGAGGTGAGCGGCCCGAGGTCCGGTAAGAGCCCCCGAGCCACGATGCTCAGTAGGTCCCCTTTGGCGCGCAAGCGGCTCCCGAAGGACTGAAAGGGGAGTTTCCTCGCCCGAGAGAAATCGCGAGAGACAAAACGCCAATTATGGGGTTCATGACTGGGCATTTGAGGCAACTTATCTTGGCGAGCCTGCGGTGGTTTCTTTGTCGCGAGGGCGAGCTTCTTGTGCGACGTTAGGCTGCACCTTTCTCCTGATACCCCCCTGCAGGGCTCCTACCGACTCCATCTCTCCAACTCGTCAGGGTGCTCTACGTCCTTGGGACCCGGCTCTCGAGTGAGGCTCGGCCACCACTGGTATGCCAGTTCATGATGCCATGGTCAAGGCCAGGTGGTGAGGGCTCAAGAGCTGGTAAGAGCCCCTGAGGCGCGATGCTCAAGGGCCCCCCTTTTATGTGCAAGCGACTTGCGAGAGAAGAGTGGCTCACTCTGAGGGGGTACCTAGGAGGGGTTGCGCCCCACGTCACGCTGTGCGACATCCTTCCATGGTGGCGAGGTGTTGGCGAAGCCGATCGTGGTCCTGCCTCCGAAGGTTCCTGTGAGTTAGTCATGAAACACAAAGGGCAGCCACACTTGCTATCATGCCCGTGATCTTTCCATGGGAAGACGAATGCACTAAGGATCTCGTGAGGTGGCATGCACGGGGCCGGCCATGAGCCAGAGCTTGGTTTCTTAGGTTTATCAGTGCTGCAGGGATAGACCCGAGCACAGACGCCATGCCAGCAGCCCCCCTCGCGGGACGAGCGAGAGACAGGTTAGCAATGCGCGGGGATCGTGAAAGGCAACTCCATAGATGACAGGTCGACAGGCGTAATGTTAACAACCATGATAACTAGTTTGGAGTACATGAATCAAAATGACGCAGTTGTGAGGGTGGGCCCTAGCAGCCTGAGGATGATGCAGCTCAAGGGGCACCCTCAGTTGAACAAACCAAAAAGTCACCTGGCACCATCGTCGTAGAAGCGTTGGAGTAGCTGAAGACGCGTGCTACAGAGATCGCTCCTCAAAGGCCAACCGACTCCTGAGGCCCGGAGGCTGTGGAGGTCTGGAGGGCTCGCGAGGGTCCAGCGCCTCCTCCATCGAGACTGCCTGGTGCCTGACTTTGTGAGCCGCTCACGCATGCCGCGCGAAGCGCTGGTACAAGGCGGCCACATTCAGTAGGCCGAATGCATGCAGACGTAGCTGCCGGGGTAGCCCCCGCTCTGAGTGACGTGGGACGGCCAGAAGAGGTCCTGCGAAGCAGCGCTATTGAGGCATGGAATGTTGACGCAGATGCGCAGCCCAACGTCCACGTCAGGGGCCGCGGCTACACCCGGTGGTGCGGGGTGACGCTCGCCACGCATGGCTCACTCCTCCTGAAGCTCCTCAATTGCCTTGCTGATGAACTCTTGAGCGCCTGGCGCCTCGCGCCTTGCGCCTTGCTCGCAGAGGCGCACATTGAAACACGCCTTCACGTTGTCCCCAAACACCTTCCTTGTCATGCCAGTCAGGTTAGAGACCCTCCAGATGAGAGCCCCCGAGCCCGTCCTAAGGGGGGTGCCGGGCGCGCCTTCCTATGCGAGACGGAATGGTGCCCCAGTAGTGGGCGCGGGGCCTGAGGTATAGTCGGTAGGCACCTCAGCCTCCTAATGGACCTCGACGAGGAGCTAGCTGCGGCGGAGCAGCGTGAGAAAGCCGCTGAGGCATCTCAGACTACTGCTGAAGCCAAGCTGTCCTTCCTCCATCAGCAGGTTGAAGGTGTTTCGTCCCTCATAGAGAAAGCCTCGGACGAAGTGGGCCACCGCCGAGTGCTGCAGCGTGAGCGCTCCTCGATGTTCGAGGCCCTCGGGCGCTGGGCCAAACAGGCCCTGTGCAACATTTGTGACGAGAACGTCTCCTGCCCGCTCGAAGCCGACGACGCCGGCTACCTCAGTGATAACCCACAAGTACTAGTAGAATGCTCGTGCGTTGCAACGGGCTGCATTGATTTCTTTTTTTTTGCTATTAAAGAGTTTTATTTTTCTTCCTTTCTTTCCTCTCCCAACATGTGAAAGGATAAATTTACAACCATACTAACATATCAAGATCAAAAACATATTTATTGAAGAATATTTCTACAACACATTCGACATGAAAGTTATGGTGTCTCATAGATTGGGAACAAACACAATCGTGACTTCGCACCAAATTCTGTTTATATTTCAAAACAAGGTTGTCCTACCAATGTGCACCTGCAATATATATCTCCCCCTTCCTCCCTCAGGCCCTTGATGTCTCCCTCACTCTCTCTTGATCTCGAGTGTGTTGCCTTCTCAAAAAGCATTGGTGCGCGTCTGTCCCAAACAAACGGTTTTTAACCCCTTTCCGCGACGGCATGTGGAACCATCGACAAGTGAGTGTGGGCGATAGGGGGGTCCTTCCCACATGACCCAGAAACCATCAGGGATAGGGAGCCTTCATGCATACAGTTGTCCCTATATAACCGTTTCTGATATCTCGAATATCCCAAACGCTTCATCCTTGCTACTCGTTTATGCTCGCATTGCCATCGCGGTCGGAGTTTTGTGGTTTTTCCTAAAACCAGGCTGCTTCTAGGCACGGGAGCTTTCCAGACATATTCTAGGCAGATTCCACGCACGGGGGATTTATGATGCCTGTCACATCACAAAATAGTTCATGATTATAAACTGTGTACGATAGGCAGACAATCACACACATTTAGTTTTCCCGCACCGTATGTGATAGTGTCTGACATCACACACACTTTGCGAACGGCAACTGTGTGCATTCTTGCACATGTTTCCTCCCTATGAACCATCTTGGATTATGGTGTATATCGAAAACGTTTGTGTTTTACCAACCGTGTGTGTCGTAATGACCTACACAACATAATTTCACCCTAATTTAATTGCTGCTATTTAAAATTGTACCTAATTTAAACTTGAAAGTAGGCTATAGCTTTATTCATATCCATCAGGTTCAAACAACCAATGCATTATTCGATTCATAGGTACATATGTTTAAGAATTGCATAAGCACCAAATAAAGAATGATGTACCCTGGTTCTATACTTGTACTATTACAGATGGTAAAGAAAGAGGTGACAGACATTCCAGTTGCTGAACAAGGTGAAGTGAAATGGCCCTATTGTTCTCTCCTGGATGCAGGACTCTAGTCCAACCCCTTGTGATGGGCGGCCGCCAATCATGTAGTTTGAGAGGTAATCTTGAGTAAACTGCTTCAGGATCCACTGCAAAAGAAAAAAAAGATTCAGATATTGTCATCTAACACAACTCATTAGGGGCAGTAAAAAGAAGGCTACAGGGTTCTTACTTACCATCCTGCAATTCACTATTGTTTTGCATAAAGTGTAAACAAATATTTAGATTGACATCTTTTGACCCATCTTAGTAAGAATCTTATCAGTTTCCTCAATTGATGCTGGTTCATGAATATCTCATTGCCCCATGCGCAGAAAGGGTCGAAGTGTGGATCTTTGGCAATGATATATGTACCTAAAAGCACCAAGTTAATATTAGAAGCTAAACAACAATTGAAAAATGATGTAGTACAACATTCCATCCATCCCATTATATAAGATTTTATTACATGTATATCTAGACATCATCAGAACATTAAGGTAACACTCTTCCTTGTTGCTATGTAGCCTGGGGTTGCATATTTAGTCATTCAGTACAATGCATGTTGTTAAACAACAATTGGAAAACAAAAAGGCATGTTAACTGCAATATACTTAACAACAACCAAATATCGTAATTCATAGTGGTATTGTTGAAACTGTTATTGATGAAATTGAACTGCACGGCAAATAGTTGCACATATAGAGCATCACATTGTGAAGAACTGAAATAAACAAGTCATAAGGACATCTCTAGGCGATCCTTAAAAAGTCAAAGGACTAAAACCCTTAGTGGATATATATGTACTCCAGCAATTTTTGGCCTTTTCTAGTCGATCCCCTAAACTTAAGGTTGTAAACTTCAATTTGATCAAGTTCAAAGCAGGTTTAACTGAAAGTAGCATGCATTCAAACATAAACATATATAGTTTTGCATAACCGAACATAAAACATCAATTTAAACTAAGCTAAACTACTTTCAGTCGAAGTAGAGGTCAAGCCAATCCTTCCTCGTCATGTATGGTGTGTCGTGAGCCGGGTCCGGGCCAGTACGTTCGTCCGGGTCATTGGGGAAGGCACTCCTCCACTCGTCGACATCGATCTCCTCGTCATGGGGGCCCACCTTGACGCCCTCCGTGCCGCCGTCACCGCCGCCTTCGACCTTGTCATCAGAGGAGGGCGCGATAACCTCGCCGCCCTCCGCGCCACCATCCTCGCCGCCTTCGACCTCGTCATCGGAGGAGAGCGCGATAACCTCGCCGCCCTCCGCGTCGGCAAAGAACGCCCGCTCTGCCTCCACGAGCTCCGGGTGCTGCCAGCAGAGCTCTTGCATGTAGGCCTCGCCGGCGGCCTCGGCCTCGAGACACTCCCACGCCTCATGGTCCTCCCGAGCCATAGCCAAGCTCACCACCCTGGCTCCGGCGGAACGAGGTGGACCGGACATGTGCCGAAGGGGAAATTGAGCCTAGCCGCCGCGCCGTGGTAGCAGACCTGCCAGCGCTCGTACTCCACGGCCGCGAGCTCGGCCGTGTGGAAGCTACCGAGCCACCGGCAGGTATGGGTCTCTCGATCTGTAATCTCGGTGACCCACGTCCCCCACCGCCGCTGCCGGACCCCGAGGTAGGACTTTGTCGGCTGCCGGGTTCAGGGGAGGAGGGGGAGGTCCTCTAACTGGCATAGGGGCGCGGCGGCGGGCGGATCGGGGGACCGGCGATGGCGGATCGGGCCCGCAGAGGATGACGGGGACACCTCGGCGGCCACCTTGCCGGCGTCGGGCGAAAAGGCCGTGATGAACCTCTTTTTGGCCATTGGCTACTAGAGCTCCCCGGCACACAGGCGGAGGTTGATGATGGAGGCGCCGCCGATGGCGGCGACCTACCAATGGTTTCGAGGGTTGTGTGTGTCTGTGTGAGCGGAGGTTGTGTTTGAGGAAATACTGCGGCAACTGAAAATTTTACTAGGCGGGAGTAACAAGGCGGGGCTACTGAAAATTTGGATCAAGGGCGAGCAGATATTTTTTAGATTGTGAGGGATGCAGAGGCGAGAGTAAAATGCCGGGGCTACTGAAAATTTGAATCAAGGGACTGAAGCAGAGAGGGATGCAGAGGCGGGAGTTTGGGGGGAGCGAGCTAGTGTGCTTGACACACCGGCTGTGGACTGTAGCCGACGCACCTTCTCGCGTTAGCCATAGGCGTACTATACACCGAGGGTGCTCCAATATATTTTGTACTACATCTCACATGGTTTGTGAGAATAAACTGTGTGGGATCTACTTGATTTGAATTACAAAATGGGGTCACAACGGCAATGGATGGTGTTTGAATTGCTAGACCTTTTATCTGCAGTGAACATGCAACTGTATGTGTGTCGTAAAAGAATTGGAATTATTCAAGGTTCGTTTGGACATTTCATACATCAAATAGGTTTTCTAGCCATTTCAGGTGCACAGTTCAAAATTAAACTACATGCACATGCTCCGGTGCATACAAATTGGTTGAAAAATCAAATGTGTGTCCTTCAGTGCATGCTTAGGTCCCATGGAAGAAATGGGAATGAATTTTTTGGGGTTCGTTTGGCCTTTTTTATACATTACCTGGGTTTTCTAGGCATTTTATGTGGATAATTCAAATTTGAACTACAAGCACATGCTTCAATGCACTAAAGTTGGTTGAAAAATCACATGTGTGTCCTTGGGTGAATTTCTAGGTCCCATGCAAGATATGGGAATGGATTTCAAACACCAGGGCACTGTTGATTGCCGGCAAAACATTGATATACCTGGTTTTTAAATTCTAGTAAATCCAAAACTCGTCTGAAATTCATGAAACTTGGCATGCTATCATGGAGCGGCATCAACATGCCATGGTGAAAATTTTGTCCCATTTGGGGCAGGTTTGGGTATAAGCTTCTCACAAACCAGAGCTTCCCACAACAAGCATGATGGTTTCGATAGGGAACATACCACCTTTGGGGACGAGACGATATCCGTTTCCTTCTTATTGATTTCAAAAAAAATTCTAGTGTCAACATAGAAAAACAGGAGTGTTGTGTTCAATTTTGGAATTTTTGGGGCTTCGTTTGGCCTTTTTTATAGATTAATTGGGTTTTCTAGGCATTTTATGTGCATAATTCAAATTTGAACTACAAGCACATGCTCCAATGCACCAAAGTTGGTTAAAAAATCACAAGTGTGTCCTTGGGTGAATTTCTAGGTCCCATGCAAGAGAAGGGAATGAATTTCAAACACCAGGGCACTGTTGATTGCCGGCAAAACGTTGAGATGCCTGGTTTTTAATTCTAGTAAATCCAAAACTCGTCTGAAATTCATGAAACTTGGCATGCTATCATGGAGCAGCATCAACATGCCGTGGTGAAATTTTTGTCCCATTTGGGGCAGGTTTGGGTATAAGCTTCTCACAAATCAGAGCTTCTCACAACAAGCATGATGGTTTCGATAGGGAATGTACCACCTTTAGGGACGAGGCGATATCCGTTGCCTCTTATTGCTTTCAAAAAATTTCTAATGTCAACATAGAAGAACAGGAGTGTTGTGTTCAATCTTGGAATTTTCCAGGGTTTGTTTGGCATTTTTATACATTAACTAGGGTTTCTAGGCATTTTATGTGCATAATTCAAATTTGAAATGCAAGCACATGCTCCAATGCACAAAAGTTGGTTGAAAATCACATGTGTGTCCTTGGGTGAATTTCTTGGTCCCATGCAAGAGATGGGAATGAAATTCAAACACCAGGGCACTGTTGATTGCCGGCAAAACATTGAGATGCCTGGTTTTAAAATTCTAGTAAATCCAAAACTCGTCTGAAATTCATGAAACTTGGCATGCTATCATGGAGCAGCATCAACATGCCATGGTAAAAAAATTGTCCCGTTTGGGGCAGGTTCGGGTATAAGCTTCTCACAAACCAGAGCTTCTCACAACAAGCATGCTGGTTTCGATAGGGAACGTCCCACCTTTGGGAACGAAACGATATCCATTGCCTCTTATTGCTTTCGAATATTTTCTTGTGTCAACATAGAACAACAGGAGTGTTGTGTCAATTTTTGTGATTTTTCGGGGTTCGTTTGGACATTTTTATTCATTAACTGGGTTTTCTAGGCATTTTATGTGCATAATTCAAAATTGAACTACAAGCACATGATCCAATGCACTAAGGTTGGTCGAAAAATCTAATATGTGTCCTTGGGTGAATTTCTAGGTCCCATGCAAGAGATGGGAATGAAATTTAAACACGAGGGCACTGTTGATAGCCGACAAAACATTGAGATGTCTGGTTTTAAAATTCTAGTAAATCCAAAACTAGTATGAAATTCATGAAACTTGGCATGCTATCATGGAGTGGCATAAATATGCCATGTTAAAATTTTTGCCCCATTTGGAGCAGGTTCAGGTATATGCTTCTCACAAACCAGAGCTTCTCACAACAAGCATGCTGGTTTCGGTAGGGAACATCCCACCTTTGGGGACGAAACGATATCCATTGCCTCTTATTGCTTTCAAAAAATTTCTTGTGTCAACATAGAACAACAGGAGTGTTGTGTCAATTTTTGGGATTTTTGGGGGTTCGTTTGGACTTTTTTATGCATTAACTGAGTTCTCAATGCATTTATGTGCATAATTAAAATTTGAACAACATGCACATGCTCCAGTGCATATAAATTGGTAAAGAAACAAATCTGCGTCCTTGGGTGCATGCTTACACTACTAGGGAAAACCCTAGCAGCAGCATGGGTTTTAGGTATAGCAGTAGCGCGGGGTACCGCGCTACTGATACGACACTATAGCTAACCTGTAGCAGTAGCGCGTGTGCACCCGCGCTACTGCTATACAAGCGTAGCAATAGCGGGTAGCAAGCAAGCGTGATACCGCTAATAGCTCTAGCGCACTTTATTAGGCTGCGCTACTGCTAGTGGCACGCTGCTGCTAACTTTTCTCCACTCGGTACTGCTAATTTTATTAATTTTTGTTTTTTCTGCATATTTGTTTTGTATTTGAACAGGCTTTATACAAGAATCTTGAGCACATACAAATGTCATCACCATACACATACAAATGGCTGTGTGACCACAAATGTAATCATAGCATATACATACAAATAGTCTCATCATAATCATGTCGAAAATAGCGATACATGCAAGTCTCGAATATTTGCAACTACAATGTCATCCATCTAAACAATGGTATACGCGAGAAGAGCTATCACTATGAGTGAGAGCGGAACTATGCAATATGTGAGGCGGCGGTTACGAGTCCTGTCTCGCGCTAGCGTGAACCTCAAGTAATTAGCTTTGTCTTATTGTCTGGTTTTGAAGCCTTTATGCCTGGCACCCGAGACCCCATTCACTTGCGCCTGACACTCAGGCCGCTCGTTGTACACCCCTGGAACCTTCCCTTTGTACACGACATAGCACTGCCATCTCGCCATCAAGAAACTAGGTACCTATTAGAGATGCAACTTCATCAAGAGGATGTACAATCATATGCAACAAAATATACTAGAGCAACACGAAAAAGAAAGTGTTAGCAACTAGATGCAACATACAGTACGCAAACTAATTAATAACTAGAGGTACGCATGTCATCGTACCCAAACTAACAAAGTAGCATTACGCAAGTTCGGCAGGGACCGTGGACATCACAAAGTTTCATCGCTACAGAAAGCATACAAGTTCAACCGACACATATCATCATCATCGGCATCGTAAATCACTAGAAGTTCCATCCTTCCATACCATCGAGGATGGACCCTAGCTTCTTGAACGGCGTGAGGTCCTGACATTGCATGCCTATGCGAGTTCGGACGTCAACTCGCGATATAGGGCCGTGGTGGAACATCCCCTTCTCATCGACGATTTCCTTCATGATGATCGTTGCAATGTCCCTTTGGATGCGAAAGAAGTCATCTCTAAGTTTATAATCCGCTTCTCCATGAGATTCTACCCACTTGTGGATATGATCATTGTTTCTGGTTGTCATACGAAGCTTTTGGTGATCTGTGTTGAACTCAGTCATGAGATGGAGGATGTAGAATCCATCTTTCATGCTTGGTTTTGGGACATGGATGCAGCAGAAGTTAGTTTTATGCGCGAAACCCATCTTCTTGTTCCTTTGTTTTTTGATCTGCATGTGGCCACCTCTAATGCTGAAGCCTTGGAGAGCATCATCTAGAATATTCATTATGTGGGTGTAGTCCTTCTTCTCGTAGTCTCTGGAAGGGTCAAAATACACGGCGTGGGAGACTCGCGGGTAAAGAACGATAAGGACGGCACGCCCATTGCTGCAGGGAAAAGACACCTCAAATTATTCTCCATATGAGCGAGAAGGAATGATGGAAATGTACGAAAGGGTTGTCCGGAACTGACTTACTTTGGATGATAAGGCAGGAGGACAATTTCCTGGTCCTTATTCTGTACCATGAAGTTTTGGAGGTAGTCCCTAGCAGTTTCACACTCAAAGTCGCCGAGACTCAAGAAAGACTCATGCATGTAGTACGGATCGGCCACACAGATATGTGAGACTTCTTGTCTCTTCATGACAGAACTCATATGTAGCGCAAAAAGGCGGATGATTGTAAAATCAAGCTGCCTTGTCAGAAACATGTCAAAGATATGGTCAAACCATAGGAAGAACACCTCCGCGGGCCGTGTGTCGACGTAGCACTTCCCCTCAGGCACACGAGCCACGTATGTCGGATATCCTGGATCCTTCTAGGCTAGTAGGCTTTTCTCAGTCGATAGCACATGGTCGTGCAGTCTCCTGAGATCCCCTGATAGTGCCTCCAGCGGTTTCGGCGGTAGCATCGGCTCGCCCGTGAGATGGAACATGGCCGCACCTTTCACGGGTACACGCTCTTCAGAATCCATCATCTGGCTGCTATGTTCTCTCACTTGTTTGGAGGCAGCTATCTTCCCCGATCTCTTCCTGTCCTTTTTCTTGGGCACACCTTCCAGACCGTTCCTTAACCCCTGCCTCAGTGTTCCCGGGCTAAGCACTGTACGACCCCCGGCTAGTTGAGCCTGTGTTGAGGCGGCATCTTCAGGCGTGTCCTATGATGATTTCATGAAGAGAGACTTTTTGCAATACCTGCTACAACCTTCCTGCCCGGGTAGATCATCCATATCCTCATTAGCATGCTGATAGCCCGATTCGTCATATGGTTGACTCATCATATCTAAGTCACACTCATACGCGTTTGTATTGAGGAAACCCAATGGGTCGACCTCCGTCTCATCATCCATTCTCTGTTCTACAGGACTGATTACATCAGCCAGTACTATTGCACCCCCTTCATCACGTCGTCCGCCGCTCTCACCCGGCAGTACAGGAGCTGGTAATTGCGTAGGCGGGGTGATGGTCTCCGCACATGCTTGTCGATGTGTGGTTATTGGTGTGCTCTCGGCCGGCTCCAGACGAATAAGATTCTTCGGCCATAGCAGCACCCAACCCTTGCAGCTTCCAATCCGCGGCGGGGTCTCGTCGTCCTCTCCCACATGCTGTACTGGAGGAGGAAAATCCTCGTGCCCCGATTTCACACTGGACAAGTTAACCCTGAAGTGCCCAGCGGGGATCGGCTGGTTGTGGAACATGGGTTGCAAGGGGTTCATTATCATCCCCTTTCCCACATCCACCTTCTGGCCTTTGATCAAGTAGAGTATGGTGCATGGGGTTTCTTCGGCCTGCAAACACATGTATGTGGCATAAAACATCCAAAAGGCAACGAAAATGGAATATTATATATATGTTGGTGCGACATGTAATTACCGTGAGGGTGTCGAGCTCAGCCAAAGACGAAGGCCCACCTAGCGTGCCAAAGACTGAGGACAGGATGCTATGAGCGGGAGCGACTGCGAGAGGAGTCCCGGTTGCGTGAGCAAGTGATGGTGAAGTGGTGTTGTTGTTCACGGAGTTGCTCCCGACGAAACTGGGCAATGGGAAATCATGTACCGTCTTTTCTGGATTTTCCTTCGTCCAGTTGATGATAGCTGGAACCAAGTTAGTAGCGAAATCATTTCCATAGGCAGTTACAGCTACATTGACTGCCTGCTGTAGCAACTCATTTTTCACCTTGGCTGTTTTTTCGCATCCTCAGCTGCTTTTTTCTCGACCGCAAGCTTCACCTTCTCGTCGATATCCGCCTGACTAAACTTCTTTTTCTGCTTCTTGGCCTTCGGGCCCTCGTTGCAAAACACCTTCCACATGGCGCCATCTCCAGCGCCATGCACACGACCATATTGCGGCCGCTGGCCCGAAGGGAGTCCCTTAAGTTCGTTCAAGGCCCGGTTGAGAGAGGTGTCCCACTTGGGCCTCATCGGAGAAGTAGGGCTTTCGACTGCAAGCTGGTGTTGCTTCTCCTGCAGAAGAAGCATGAACCATTTAGGAATGTGTAGTCGACTAGATCTAGAGCTAAATGTAAGGTAGTAATCTGGTCCATGTAGTCTAATCAATTTCCTCGTGATCTGGTCCATGTAAAAAACCTTCTTTTATTTGTCCCACTTGTAGCGGGCCCTGATGAAGTCATGCTCCAAGGGGTTGGTGAACTTCGCGAAGGGGTCCACTACAAAAAAAAGACACATCTGTGACATTTTGGGCCGAACGAAAAATTTTCTGTCATACTTATGACACTTCTATGACAATAATTGTGACAAAACACGGTATCATCATAGATGTGGTGGGGTCCTACTTCTATGACAAAAATCATGACAGAAAATGGGCTTTTCGTCTTGGGCGGGTCGGAGACGCAGCTGCATGACATTCTTTGGGCCGTCCCTGACGGAAAAAACCATGGTAGAAGCCAGGGCGAGGAAACTATCAGGGTTTTCCCAGTTACGGTGGGTGGTCGGGGCCGAGCGATGTGCGTTTCTCTCGTACACGCACGTGCGTGGGTGCGAGGCGTTGGGCTCTAACTGAACCCGAGCGACAGTAAAGAGTGTATTGTTACATACGTTGACCGCCAGTGTATTTTTCTCGTTTCAAGTTAAGCCATATTAACCGGAAAGGATGCAGTATGGACTAGTACTAGTACTGCTTTGATGTGTCCGATCAACTCGCCGAACGAGGAGAAGCTTGCTTACTATGCCTCTCCCTTGCCCACGCGCGTGGTGGTTCACAGGACGAGGAGAGGGTTTTGACTATAGCGCCCTCTCCCTCTTCCTCGCCCTCGCCCTCACGGTGGACGTGCAGTAGTTCAATCGGTGTCAGATTGCCAGAAGCATAATGTGTACTGTAGTATCATCATTGTTGGACCTTCCAAAGAGTCGAAGATCCAAGTGCAAGGTTCACACGAGTACGAACTGTTGAACCTCCCGAAGAGGCAAAGAGCCAAGCGCAATGTTTTATAGGAGTTGTCGTCCTAGTAGGAGCATACTACAACTATAGCGAACGATGCTACTGTATGATGCCACCACGTCACGTATATCCAAAGCTGTTCCACCTTTTTTTATCAAAGAGCGTGTTGGAGCCCATGCAACAACCACACAAGTTGCACGTACACATAACACATTTACTAGTAATAAATTCTAAAGGAAAAATGCCAGTATGCCACACAAGTTCATCTCCAATTCATGTGATAAATTTGTGCGCGACTAGTCTACATATATTCACAGCGCTAGCGTTCACAATTTACCGTACTCCACTTACACGTTATAGATGGGCTACATGTCCTCCTCCAGGTTCTAGTCCCAGTTGTTCTTCATGGATGGCACGATCCATAGCGGTGGGCAACGGGAATCATTGTCGCAGTTTTCTAGTCCGGTTCCACATGATGGAGACTCATCCAAGCTGAAGCGGCATAAATCAGGGATAGCGTGTCCCAGCATGTCGTTCATCCGGCGGTGCGCACTGAAGACACAACCATGCTTCATGAACGGCAGGCCTTCCGTGTCGTGCACGGAAGGTGGCATCCGCTTCACAATGGGGTAGTTGTCCCCAATGAAAAGCGAGTACTCTCCAAGAGTGTTCCTCGGCACCCATGTAGCATCACAGGGGTCGAACTCGGCGCCGTTCATCTGGTACATGTGGCATCTCAGATCTGGACACATGGTGACGTACATAGTCAAGGTCCATGCATAATAATGTTGTGCTCAAATATGGCGGTCAGTAATACTGTGCAGCAAATAGTACTACTCCAGTATAGAGGAAGTAAAATAACTGGCTTATTATATATAGACACTCTTGGCTACATGGATGAGATAGTAAGACATGAAAAAACAAAAATGGTGGCAGCTAGTTGGTAAAAAGTACTCCAAGGTAAAAAGTACTCCTACTAGTACGTAAGTAGAGTACTAGTACAACAATGAAAGAGAAGGCAAGAGGGTGAAAAAATGGAATACCTGGGTAGATGGTGATGGTCCGATCATGGTAGATTGTGTGATCCCAATATGCCAAAGTCAGCTACAAGGTTCCAGGTTCGATCGAATTGCGGATGCAAATGCACATCCAGGATTGGGGATCTTATTTTGATCGCGGGATGACTGGTCCCTGCAAAATAATGGAGTACCATTAGGGATGCAAATGATGGTTTGTGCATTCCATTTGTAATCTCCTATACCGTAGGATGGAAACCAGATGAAACAAGTCCAATGGCTTGTCACCGCGAAGATGCGGCCTAGATGGCACACGACGTCTTCGAACGTGTAGGGGTACAAATCTGCCGCCGCCAACATGTGCCAGCCTCTGCCGTTACTGCCTCTTGCATTGATGGCAATCCTTATGTCAAACACCGCGATGAGATAGTAATCATCATAGCCGCGTCGCTTTGTCAGTGGGTCCGCAATTGCTATCTTCTTCAATCTCATGTAGGCATCATCATACGTATCCAAGCCCAGCCAGTCCGGAAGGCCGATCCCAATGGTGGAGAAGGGGTCTACCGGAACAGCCGCACTGCTGTGGATGTTGTGCAAAATGATGGTGGTATCCGGCCGGAGGTATGCAAGCCAATCTTCATTGGCACCAACCCAGACCTATATATAAGACGGTGGGCAGGGGAGAAATTACGGGATGGAAATCGAATAACTAAGTACTACATGATCAAACTCCATTACTGACCTGCTCATCAGACAAAATCCGACTACCTCTCAACGTCGGCAACTCTAGCGGAGTCAACGTGCAACCATGGCCAGGGAGCGGTGGACTGTTCGAAGGATTGTCCCATAGAAGAACCTTCTCCTCGAGGACGCATGGAAGACCAACAAGCATGGCCTTTTCCCAAGTTTTTTTAAGCACCGTCTTGAAAAATTTGGTGCAGGAAGCACCGAGTCTTGTGGTGGTGAGGACGTCGGAGAAGCGTGTGATTTCTCCCAGAGGATCGTTGAGGGAGTCCTGGATTAGGGGGTCTCCGGACAGCTGGACTATATCCTTTGGCTGGACTGTTGGACTATGAAGATACGAGATTAAAGACTTCGTCCCGTGTCCAGATGGGACTCTACTTGGCGTGGAAGGCAAGCTAGGAAATACGGATATGTATGTCTCCTCCTTTGTAACTGACCTTATGTAACCCTAGCCCCCTCCGGTGTCTATATAAGCCGGAGGGTTTAGTCCGTAGGACAACATACAATCATACCATAGGCTAGCTTCTAGGGTTTAGCCTCTTTGATCTCGTGGTAGATCAACTCTTGTAATACTCATATCATCAAGAACAATCAAGCAGGACGTATGGTAGTACCTCCATCAAGAGGGCCCGGACCTGGGTAAACATCGTGTCCCCTGCCTCCTATTACCATCTTCCTTAAACGCACAGTTCGGGACCCCCTACCCGAGATCCGCCGGTTTTGACACCGACATTGGTGCTTTCATTGAGAGTTCCACTGTGTCGTCACCATAAGGCTTGATGGCTCCTTCGATCATCGCTAGCGATGCGGTCCAAGGTGAGGCTTTCCTCCCCGGACAGATCTTCGTATTTGGCAGCTTCGCACTGCGGGCCAATTCACTTGGCCATCTGGAGCAGATCGAGAGCTACGCCCCTGGCCATCAGGTCAGGTTCGGAAACTTAAACTACACCGCCGAAATCCACGGAGACTTGATCGTCGACGGATTCGAGCCCATGTCGGATATGCCGCATAGTCATGACGAGCATGACGTAACTCTGCCATCGGACAATGTTCGGGAGATCGCATCCGCAACTACTCCGGCCATTAATCCAGAGCAAATCGTGCCGTCCGAGAGCGAAGGGATAGACCCCGCCATGGAGGCCGCCCTCTCAGTGTCGATAGAGCCAGATACTGACTTCACCCCTTACGAGAGCCGTATCGCCGAACCACTAGGTTCATCTCCGGCCACGGACTTCGAGCCGCTCACATGTGTGCCCGTCGAATCCGACTGGGCACCGATCATGGAGTTCACCTCCGTGGATATCTTTCAACACTCGCCCTTCGGTGACGTGCTAAATTCATTAAGGTCTCTCTCCCTATCAGGAGAACCTTGGCCGAACTATGACCGGCTAGAATGGGATGCGGACGACGAAGAAATTCGCTGCTGATACGTCTCCAACGTATCTATAATTTTTGATTGCTCCATGCTATATTATCTACTGTTTTAGACATTATTGGGCTTTATTTTTCACTTTTATATTATTTTTGGAACTAACCTATTAACTGGAGGCCCAGCCCAGAATTGCTGTTTTTTGCCTCTTTTAGGGTTTCGAAGAAAAGATATATCAAACGGAGTCCAAACGGAATGAAACCTTCGAAAATGTGATTTTCTCATCAGATAAGATCCAGGAGACTTGGACCCTCCGTCAAGGAACCCACAAGGTGGTCACGAGGGAAGGGGGCGCCCCCCTAGGGCGCGCCCCCCTGCCTCGTGGGCCCCTCGAAGCTCCACCGACGTACTTCTTCCTCCTATATATATCCACGTACCCCAAACGATCGGGGACGAAGCCAAAAACCTAATTCCACTGCCACAACTTTCTGTATCCACGAGATCCCATCTTGGGGCCTGTTCCGGAGCTCCGCCGGAGGGGGCATCGATAACGGAGGGCTTCTACATCATCATCCACGCCCCTCCAATGAAGTGTGAGTAGTTTACTTCATACCTACGGGTCCATAGCTAGTATCTAGATGGCTTCTTCTCTCTTTTTGGATCTCAATACAATGTTCTCCCCCTCTCGTGTGGAGATCTATTCAATGTAATCTTCTTTTTGCGGTGTGTTTGTTGAGACCGATGAATTGTGGGTTTATGATCCAGTCTATCTATGAATAATATTTGAATCTTCTCTGAATTCTTTTATGTATGATTGGTTATCTTTGCAAGTCTCTTCGAATTATCAGTTTGGTTTGGCCTACTAGATTGGTTGTTCTTGCCATGGGAGAAGTGCTTAGCTTTGGGTTCAATCTTGCGGTGTCCTTTCCCAGTGACAGAAGGGGCAGCAAGGCACGTATTGTATTGTTGCCATCGAGGATAACAAGATGGTTTTTTTATCATATTGCATGAAATTATCTCTCTACATCATGTCATCTTGCTTAAGGCGTTACTCTGTTTTTAACTTAATACTCTAGATGCATGCTGGATAGCGGTCGATGAATGGAGTAATAGTAGTAGATGCAGAATCGTTTCGGTCTACTTTTCTCGGACGTGATGCCTATATACATGATCATACCTAGATATTCTCATAACTATGCTCAATTCTGTCAATTGCTCAACAGTAATTTGTTCACCCACCGTAGAATACTTATGCTCTTGAGAGAAGCCACTAGTGAAACCTATGGCCCCCGGGTCTCTTTCTCATCATATCAATCTCCATCACTTTATTATTGCTTTGCTTTTACTTTATTTACTTTGCATCTTTATACCAAAAATACCAAAAATATTATTTATCATCTCTATCAGATCTCACTTTCGTAAGTGACCGTGAAGGGATTGACAACCCCTAAGCGCGTTGGTTGCGTTGAGCTATTGTTTTTGTGTAGGTACGAGGGACTCGAGCGTAGCCTCCTACTGGATTGATACCTTGGTTCTCAAAAACTGAGGGAAATACTTATGCTACTTTGCTGCATCATCCCTTCCTCTTCAGGGAAATCCAACGCAGTGCTCAAGAGGTAGCAAGAAGAATTTCTGGCGCCCTTGCCGGGGAGTCTGGGCAAAAGTCAACATACCAAGTACCCATCACAATCCCTATCTCCCGCATTACATTATTTGCCATTTGCCTCTTGAGGGAGTCCTGGATTAGGGGTCTCCGGACAGCCGGACTATATCCTTTGGCCAGACTGTTGGACTATGAAGATACGAGATTGAAGACTTCGTCCCGTGTCCGGATGGGACTCTACTTGGCGTGGAAGGCAAGCTAGGCAATACGGTTATGGATATCTCCTCCTTTGTAACCGACCTTGTGTAACCCTAGCCTCCTCCGGTGTCTATATAAACTGGAGGGTTTAGTCCATAGGACAACAGACAATCATACCATAGGCTAGCTTCTAGGGTTTAGCCTCTCCGATCTCATGGTAGATCAACTCTTGTACTACTCATATTATCAAGAATAATCAAGCAGGACGTAGGGCTTTACCTCCATCAAGAGGGCCCGAACCTGGGTAAACATCGTGTCCCCTGCCTCCTGTTACCATCCGCCTTAGACGCACAGTTCAGGACCCCCTACCCGAGATCCGCCGGTTTTGACACCGACATTGGTGCTTTCATAGAGAGTTCCTCTGTGTCGTCACCCTTAGGATTGATGGCTCCTTCGATCATCGATAGCGATGCAGTCCAGGGTGAGACTTTTCTCCCCGGACAGATCTTTGTATTCGGCGGCTTCGCACTGTGGGCCAACTCGCTTGGCCATCTGGAGCAGATCGAGAGTTACGCCCCTGGCCACCAGGTCAGGTTTGGAAGCTTAAACTACACGGCCGACATCCGCGGAGACTTGATCTTCGACGGATTCGAGCCCCTGCCGAGTGTGCCGCACGGTCACGATGAGCATGATTTAGCTCTACCATCGGACAGTGTTCAGGAGACCGCACCGGCAACCGCTCTGACCCTTAATTCGGAGCCAATTGCACCATCCATGGACAGGTGGATAGACCCCGCCGCAGAGGCCGTATTCTCAGCGGCGATCGAGCCGAGAATCAACCTTACCCTTCACGGGAGCCGTAACGCCGAACTGCCGGATTCTTCCCCGGCCACGGACTCCGAACCGCCTGCGCCCGTGCCTATCAAATCCGACTTGGCACCGATCATGGAGTTCACCTCCGCGGATATCTTTCAGCACTCGCCCTTCGGTGACATACTGAACTCATTAAGGTCTCTCTCCTTGTCAGGAGAGTCCTGGACGAACTATGTTCGGCAGGATTGGGATGCAGATGACGAAGAAATTCGCCGCCCACCCACCACCCACTTAGGATCCACTGTCGACAATTTAACCGACATGCTCGACTTCGACTCCGAAGACATCGACGGTATGGATGACGATGCGGGAGACGAAGAGGAACCACTACCCATAGGGCACTAGACAACCACCTCATCATATGATATATACATGGTGGACACACCCAAACAAGGCAATGGCGGCGAGATAGCGGAGGATGACCCCTCCAAGAAGCAACCCAAGCGCCGACGTTAGTGGCGCCGCTCTAAGTCTCGCCAAAGCAAAAGCGGTGACACCGGCACAGGAGATAATATCACTCCGGACAGTGCCGAAGACGACCCCTCCAGCAAGATTTAGAGCAGGAGGATGGAGAAGCCAGCCCTCCCGAGAGAGCGGCAGATGGAGAGGCGGAGGATGATAATTACATGCCTCCCTCCGAAGATGAGGCAAGCCTCGACGATGAAGAATTTTTCGTGCCTAAGGATCCCGTCGAGCAAGAGTGCTTCAAGCGCCGACTTATAGCCACGGCAAATAGGCTTAAGAAAAAGCAACAACAGCTTCAAGCTGATCAAGATTTGCTAGCTGACAGATGGACTGAAGTCCTCCCGGCCGAGGAATATGAACTCGAACGCCCCTCCAAGAGTTACCCAAAGCGCAGGTTGCTACCCCGACTGGAGGAGGAAGCATTAAAACCTACATCTCCAGCATATGACGCGGCTGATCGGCCACCTCGTGGCCGCGACAGAGAGGCATTTCAGCCAAAAGCTCAGCCCGCACCCCGACGCAACTCAAATAAAAATGTCAAGGCACGGGGAAACACGCTAGACCTGCGAGACGTATTGGAGGACAAAGCAAAATGCGCAAGATCGATCTACAGATCACGAGGGTGCGCCACTACGTGGGACGATAACCGTCATGCCAGATAAAGTAAAAGTAAATCCGGCCGGGCCGAACACAGCGGACAAGACTCATTTGAGTCGCGTCGCGACATAGCCCAGTACAGAGGCGCCTCACACCCCATATGCTTCACAGGCGAAGTAATGGATCACCAAATCCCAGAGGGTTTCAAACCCGTAAATATCAAATCATACGACGGCACAATAGATCCTGCGGTATGGATCGAGGACTTCCTCCTGCACATCCACATGGCCCGCGGTGACGATCTACACGCCATCAAATACCTCCCACTTAAAATCAAAGGACAAGCTCGGCATTGGCTCAACAGCCTGCCAGCAGAATCCATTGGTTGTTGGGAAGATCTGGAAGCCGCATTCCTCGACAACTTCCAGGGCACTTATGTGCGACCACCAGATGTTGATGACTTGAGCCACATAATTCAGCAGCTAGAGGAATCGGCCAGGCAATTCTGGACACGGTTCCTGACAAAGAAAAATAAAATCGTCGACTGCCCGGATGCAGAGGCCCTAGCAGCTTTTAAGCACAACATCCGTGACGAGTGGCTCGCCCGGCACCTTGGCCAGGAAAAGCCGAAATCCATGGCAGCCCTCATGACACTCATGACCTGCTTTTGCGCGGGAGAAGACAGCTGGCTGGCTCGCAGCAATAACATATCAAAGAGCCGCGGTACTTCATATACTAAGGATAGCAATGGCAGGTCACGTCGCAACAAACATAAGCGCCGCATCAATAGCGACAATACCGAGGATACGACAGTCAATGCCGGATTCAGAGGCTCTAAACCCGGTCAGCAGAAAAAGCCATTCAAAATAAGCACTCCAGGCCCATCCAGTTTGGACCGTATACTCGATCGCTCGTGCCAAATACATGGCACCCCCGACAAGCCAGCCAACCAAACCAACAGGGAATGTTGGGTGTTCAAGCAGGCCGGCAAGTTAAACACCGAAAACAAAGATAAGGGGCTACATAGCGATGATGAGGAGGAGCCCCAGCAGCCGAACACCGGAGGGCAGAAGAGGTTCCCCCCACAAGTGCGGACGGTGGACATGATATACGCAACCCACATCCCCAAGAGGGAGCGGAAGCGTGCGTTAAGGGATGTATATGCGTTCGAGCCAGTTGCCCCAAATTTCAACCCATGGTCCTCCTGTCCGATCACCTTCGATCGCAGGGACCATCCCACTAGTATCCGTCATGGCGGATTCGCTGCGCTGGTCCTAGACCCAATCATCGACGGATTTCACCTCACTCGAGTCCTTATGGACGGCGGCAGCAGCCTGAACCTGTTTTATCAGGACACAGTGCGCAAAATGGGTTAGACCCCTCAAGGATCAAACCCACAAAAACGACCTTCAAGGGCGTCATACCAGGTGTAGAGGCCCATTGCACAGGCTCAGTCACACTGGAAGTGGTCTTCGGATCCCTGGATAACTTCCGAAGCGAGGAGTTAATCTTCGATATAGTCCCGTTCCACAGCGGCTATCATGCACTGCTCGGGCAAACCACATTTGCGAGATTCAACGCGGTACCGCACTATGCATATCTCAAGCTCAAGATGCCAGGACCTCGGGGGGTCATCACAGTCAATGGAAACACAAAGCGCTCTCTCCGCACGGAGGAGCACACTGCGGCCCTCGCAGCAGAAGCGCAAAGCAACCTCTTAAGGCAATCCACCAGTTCGGCGATTAAAGACCCGAACACCTTCAAGCGCGCCTGGAGTAATCGGCAACAAGACCGCCTGGCACGTTCCGAGATAGCATAGCAATGCGGCCCCCACCCCAATACCAACCAAACAGCGAAATCCGTGCCACGCGTACATAATTACGCATTGAAAATACCATGGGCACAGGTGGGGAGGGGGGAACGACTACAGCACGCCCCAAGACGCGGCTCAACCGCACTAGGGGCTTCCCGCTTTGTTATTTTTCTCTCATTCAGGACTTTAATCTCTGGAAACCCCGTCCGGCAGTATGATTGCCGGACACACGATGCAACAACCAAGGAGGCAGAAAGCTACGTCGCACCACGGAACTCCCAGGTGGTCTCTGATAACGAGTGACATACTTGCTTTAAATACCATTCCTCAGGTTGCCCTTGGAGGGGACATGTCAAATAGTCCTACTTTTTGCTTATCGCACTACTTGTATCATTCTGCTTCGACGCACCTTTTTGAATAAACAATGCATAGCACTAGACTATTACCGCATTCTCTATTCTTTATATATATATATATATATGTTCATTCATGATATTCAGCACCCGTACACTCTGGTACGGCCAATACGCCAGGGGCTTAAGCATACCCCATAATACGGCGTGAGAAGTCCGAACACTTTCGACAGTGCGGCACCCCGAACTTATAGCATTATATGCATCAGCTCCGAATCATGTCTTGGGTCAATAGTTGGGTTTGCCTGGCTCCCATGTTTTGGTACCTTATGTTCCGCTATATCGGCTAAGGTAGCACTGGGAGAACTACTACGATTGTGCCGCGGTTCATCTGGGCTAAGCACCTCAGTAGAGAAAGCTAAAACTGACGGTCATGATAAGGCGAGAGCTAGTCGCTGTTCGAGAGGTCTCGAGTCCCTAAAGACTTATGTCGCTTAGAGCGAGGAGTCGGCCTTGTCCGGCTTAAGGCGTGTATAGCGCCCCGAATTCGGCCTTCTGAATACTAGGGGCTTTGCCAAAATTTAAAATTGGGCCTTCATAAAGTGCATTAATGAAGGTAATCTTCAGGTTCAACGGATAGATGACGTCAGGGCGGTTTATCATGATCCTGAAGTATGACGTCACGGTGGTTTACAAGATCAAGGTGAAGATGCAAGGGAGCAATTTTTCTAAGTATTGAAGATTGACATGAACAAGTTCAAACCAATCTGGGGCCTAATGTTGGGGATATTACTACTGGATGCCAACCGGCCAGGGGTAGCCGGATTAACCTTATGAAGATTAGAAGCCCATGAAGACATAAGAATGATGGCGCTTTATGAAGGCCCAAGGCCCAGAGGCGAGTTAAGGCTTGTAGATGTAAACCGACTATTTGTTATGTAACTTGCATTGTAAGATAGGAAGGATAGAGACCGAACCAGACACATTTATGATCCGGCTTCGGGACTCTGTAAACAGGCGGGCGTCAACCTATGTATATAAAGGGACGACCCGACAACAGTTTAGGGACAACAGACGACAACTCGAGAGCCAGACAAAGCGGATTCGCTCCCTGGCCTTCGAAACCCCAACAATACCAATCACAACTAGACGTAGGCTTTTACCTTCATCGAAGGGGCCAAACTAGTATAAACTCCCCGTGTCCCCTTGTCCGGTTTAACCCCTTTAAGCTAACCCGTTGCGATGGCTCCACGACTAAGTCCTTTCACAAGGACATCTGCCGTGACAAACCAACGACAGCGTCCGGCCCGTCTGGCGGAGCGGCGGCCAACTCGCTTATCACCGGCACCACCGACGAACACGCATCAGTACTATTTGAAGTAATGTTCAGGAATAATAATGATTTGAGGGGGGAATAACAGGATAGAAGGTCAGATGTGGGTCACTCGTGTCAAGGTCAAACAAAATGTGTTAGTTTAAGCTGCCTCGTCAGCACGGATGTGTGGGCCAACCCTGTCGTAAATGGGTTTGAACTAACCTAATCGGAAGGTAGTTAGTTTTTGGCGTGGATTAAGAAATTTTGGGTATGTTTTTGCTATTTTTTGTATAATAGATTCTTCCTAGGGCTGGTTGAAAGTGGTAGTTTTTTTTTAAATACTCTACATATTGTAAGTAGGAGTGAAAGTTAAGCTTTGGAACCCAATAAGCAAGGCTAGTTACATAGTGCATATGTGTACATGATTGAAAGTAAATATCAACCATGAGTGACTGATATCTTGATGGAAAACTCGAAACTATGGAATACTAGGGAAAAAATTTGCATGGTTGGAAATACTAGCAATGTTCATGTGCATTGCAAAGAATCATAACTAGAATAATACTTATTCACAAACTTGATACAAAACACTCTAATTTTGATATACATATATCACTAGAGATATATTATGTTTCAATTAGAATATATTCCTTGGGCTATTTTGGTGAGGTCAGGGAGGGATGTGGTTGGTTTTAAGATACTAATTATGGGTTTTTCTGCAAATTGGTAGACAAGTGGGATGTTTGTGAGAAAAGGCAACAACTTACCTCACGGTCGTTAGATGTAGATCTAATGGTCACAAACGACGGATGGCAGACACACCATCATCACCAACTTAGTCTTCTGTAGGAGTACTAGCAAGATCAGTGCATTGCACGGAACATCAAGATGCATTTTTTTTATAAAAACACTCGTTGTGATTGACCCATGCGGGAGTAATCCCATGTGTAAAAACTAATGATATCTCGAGAAATAGGATATAAGGTGAAGAGGAATGGGCGTGGTGGTGATTGGTGGTCAGACTGAGCGGAGGGATGGGGATTGACGATGCCGGCAGCAGCCACCAGGACAGTTTGTTCCAAAGGCTTCCTTTCTTAATTGCTCAACAATGAGGTTGTTGGAAATAAGGATGGACGAGCGAAGGCCTTGTTTGCAAATGTGCAGAGGGGTGCGGGTATCTTTTATTTTAATTTCCATCAGTCAGATATAGATCGGACTATCTATATTGCAAGATGGCACGCGTACCATCATCACCAACTCGGTTTTTTATAAGAGAAGAAATATAAGTATGGAGATACAAACGTATTATCGATACTTGTTTCCGTAAACTAGCATCTACATTCTATTCAACGCCTCAGCATGTGAGACCTTAGCACAATGACTTCTCGACTGTGTAAAACAAAGGTTTTCCCGTCATCGATAAGGAGGGGGTGACGGCGGCGCGCTTTTTGGCTTGCTCTAGTCCTAGTATTCATACTAGGTGGTCTAAGCACGTGTAGATTTATTCTTTTTCATGTCTCGGGTTCGCCGTACTGCCACGACTGTTGATGAATAGATGATAAGTTATTCACGGGGGAACCCTTGTTGAGCGTGTTTGCGAGAGAGAGAGACATTGTGCGTGTGTGATATGTCTAGAGACTAAGGTAATGATAACAGATTCTTTGTGTCTATGTGTGTGGAGGATAGAAAGAGACATGTACATGGGGCTTTGTGTTGTGTAACGTGGAGACATATATACATAATTAGAGAGTGAGTGTGCGAGATACACATGCGGACATGGGGAGAGATGAGGATCCAGATTAATGGGTGTTTGTGCACGCGTTTGTGTGTGAGAGGGAGTCTGTGTATGTGGAGTAGAGAGACCACTAATGATGTAAACCTAGTATAAGGGGAGGGGGAATGGTGTGACATGTGTAGTAGCGGGATAGCATGGGTGCGGGCGGGGGAGCAGACTATTTGGAAGAGACATCGATTGTGTGTGGGAGAGGGGTGTGTGTGAGAGATAGAGAGAGCTAGCGACGGAGAGAGAGAGGAAGAGAGGGGGCGTTTGTGTCCATAAATGGCATATAGATAGGGAGACAATGTTGATGTTGTTTGAAATTGGCCTATGTACGGAGACGCAAGGGAAGCGAGTCATCGTGTGTGTGATATGGACTTCATGAGAGATCTAGAATAGATGGTGTAGAGAACAATGTGTGAGATCGAGAATGATGATACATTAGGGAGCTATGGAAAGAGTCACGACATATATGTATACAGGGAGGAGCTGGGGCGGGTCCGCATGTGGGAGAGATAGAAAGAGGAGATTGGTGCACAAAGAGACAAAGTGTGCTTGTTTTGCAGTGGGTGTGATGTGTGAGGTGAGTGTGCGAGAACCACATAACTAGGGATATAGACGTTTGGGGGCGACGTTTTGTGTGTATGGCAAAGATACACTCTACATAGTGTGTGTGCTTGGGAAAGAGAGATACCGGGAGACCTAGCTAGAGACTGGGGGAAGAGATGTGTGCATGCCCAAGAGACAAAGTAATAGAGACCTATATGACCTATATTGGGGTCCGGACTATAGAAGAGAGAGGGGTGTTAGTGTGCTCATGTGTTGGTGTTTGGGGGAGAGAATGACTTCTCTGTGTGTGGGGGGCGACGAGGGGGGGGGGTTGGCTTCAGATAAAGAGTGAGGTGTCTATATTTGAGGGACTTTAGCGTAATTGAGATTTACATGGTCAATAGTGTGTGCACTCAAGGTTGATCAATTTGTTTCACAGTTTGGACTATGAGATAACGATACTTTTGAACATGCGTGATGTACTTTGATGTACCAGAATTACAAACCTAAGATTGGAATTTTGGAATTCAACTCCATCATTAGCTTTTGTAATTCATTTAAACGGAGGTACATTTTTAAACTAGAATTTCGTGATTTCAAATTCATATATCAAACCTAGAGATATACACATACGGGCATGTTCAAACTTTATAATCATCCACTTTATTCATACACATACAAATTTTTGCTTTTGTCATCATATTTAGGATAAACACATTTGGAATTTCATTTGAATTGGACCATATGATGGTATTTGCTTGTAGTAGCTCAATGATCCATATTTGAATTGAATGGACAATCTAAGTTTCGAGTTGGAGACATTGATTTTCGAAACTTGCACTTTTTTTTGCGTGTAAAACAAACAAATTCTCGGCCATGATATCATAGTCGGTCGTACAAGAGGAGAATATAATTTCAGGCGCCAAAAGCTTTCAAACTTCCCGCTCACATCGAAATATCTCACGCCCCAAAGTTTAGCCCTGCGATATTCCTGTTTTACCCCTGCCACATGAACGGAAAAGGGCTGCTTTGGTAACTCCATTTTTCCCCCTCTTTGCCCCCAACATTCTTCCCCAGAGCCCCTCCCCTTCCCCTCCCCGACCCCCCCAACCATGGCAAGCTGCCGAATCTAGTCCTCCGCCGCAGCGGTGGACCTCACACCCCGACGGATCTACCTTCTTCACCTTGGAACCCCCCAACTGCCAACTCACCACTTCATCGGAGCCGCTTTAGCGACTGGCTTGTACACTACTCCAGGTCTCCTTGACCGCCGTCATGGTCCACCGCACCGGATCTGCTTAACTAGCGCCCTCGTCCACCACAGTGTAGGCCCTTCACTGACTCCCGCGTCCGTCCCTTCGCTGGCCCTTCATACAAGCCCTCGTCCACCACAACAGATCCGCCTCATCGAAAGCACTGTACAACACGCCCGTCGAAGCCTTCGTCCACTGCACCGGACCCGCTCCACTGACGCCATATTCAACTCTACCGGCCCTGCTTTATCGATGTCATAGCCTCATCAGGTTATTCTAATCTGTACTCCTTCGGTTTTTCTCTTTATCGTGCAACTGTTCACTTACCACAGATGTGCTTTCTTGTATGTCGACAAGCGCCACAACCATAGCACCGGAGCCGCTTCAGCGACAGCGACAGCCAGCCCAAACTCAACCACAACACGAGCACCATCGACGATCCTTAGCTATCAAGTATGCCAACGATACCCATACGCCGCCGAGAATCAGGTACTATTATCCAACGGCCGGCGCCTACGTTCACTTTCTTAGCATAAGCACCGCACCTTTGAATTTCTTCAGTGCATCATTCAGTTTTTCATGAGACACATTATTCTGCTTGCACCTGTAGGGCCATACTTCTGGCAGTGAACATGTTACATGTGCTAAATTACATACCAGTGCACATATAGTTAATATGCTTTAGTTTTGTCCTAAGTATTACTGTACTTCCTCGATATCACTGCCTACTATTTTACTTCTTGCATGCTATATTTATGATAATGGTGTTGTTCTGATGCCACCTATTGGTTCCATCAGACTGATTCATGTTCTCTATGCTTAATTACACATCAGCAGACTAGCATGTGGTTCCGCTGGTTTTTGTTCATTTTACCCTACATTTTCTGATGCTAGCTATTACATCACTGCTACGAGCCTCTGTTCATTAATTTTTTGTGTGTTCTTGATCTTCCCAAGTTGCATGACTAATTTGATGCTTCTACTAATTATGGAGCTGCCAGCCCCATCAAGCAAAATATTTGTTCTTTTGGGGCTGGCACCTCGAACAAGCATAAAAATAGAGGGAACCAGATATATTGTCGTGTATGCACACACCCTTCTTTCATTAGTTTAGATGAACCATTGATGATCAATTCGAACCAGTGCATGCGATTAAAATTAATTTTACCTAAATAGAGGGTGCAGAATAAACTACAACAAGTAGATTTGCAACCACGGGATGCTGACGATATCTTCAAAGAACATTGCAACAGCAGCGAGGCTTCACAACAACATATGGTAAGCCAGTGTGTTTTAGTACATGTGAAATGTAATGCGTGTGGGCTGCTTTCTTGGCTTGTTCCCTCAACCTGTAATCCTACAGAATAACAAATAGTTTAGTTGTCTGCTTTGCTGTATTGCTTGATTTGAATGCTTGTTTGTTACTTGTTATGCTATACCTGAGTTGGCCAATATGTCAGCAGTGCCTGCTGTACTATCGTAAAGAAATGCATGCCTAGTTCATTTGAGTCCTTAACTTTTCCTCTGAACTTCATCACAAGACTGTCTTCGTAGTTTATATGAGGCCACGCTGTTAAGAGCTTTCTTAGATTATTTCAACTGCTTAGATGCCTTGGCAACTTAAATATACCAGTGGTACACTCCCTTTCAACTAGGGATGTCAACTAGGTCCCGTTTAATCCCGATTAAAGTCCACTAGTGGTATGATAGTTCAAAAGAGTTTTTTTTTGAGGAAAATGAACCAGCGAGCTAGCAAAAACTAACTAGATGGGACTGGCGGATGTCGTTTATTTGCCACTTACATCCCTAGTTTCATCTTACCATTTTAATTTCTTTTCGGCTGATGCTCCTTCGAACCATTTAAATATAGCTTGCCATGCTCGGTAATAATTTGTATGTCGTTTACCATGTAAGCTTACTGCCTGGATCATGCGATAACTATCTCCTACTTATGTCCAGCGGAAACCTTTCAGGATGTCGTTCACACTAGGACACAATGTACAACCCCAGAATCAATTTGTGGAAGCAGTGCGCCATCCATGTTACCAGATGGTAGCAGTTCAGAGGCAATACCGCCGGAGAGCAGTCTAAGCACAGATATTATAGTTCTTGAGGCTCTACTAGAGGGAGAAAGAGATGGTGTGGCTGCCATGAATGAGATAATCTCGATCTTGAAGTTGGAAATTATGCAATTAGCTGCACGCATTATGCAAGCAACCCAAGAATTGGAGGAAGTAAGAATGTTGCATTTGAAGACGGAGGAGGTCCCGCTGCTTCTGCTATCTGAAGCCCAGGGTAATCCCAGTTCTTCTTTAGATAGCAGTTGAAATTGTCATTAGATTATTGTACTTGCATGTTGTGGCATGTCTCTGAATGGATTATGTTGTAAGACCCCCTATGTTGTCCATGTGTTGTAATGATCCGAATTTTTTAGGCGAGGTAATCCTCAGTACTTGTATGATTGACATAAGGTGAACTGTTTTTCGTGTGAGCATATTGTATTGGATGAATTAACTGTTTGACTCAAAGTGTATCCAACCTACTGAATTCGAAGATCACTGCATTTCTAAATCATAATCATATATAAAGGTGGAATAATTCTTTGTTGTGGTTTTGAAGAAATAAATAACAAAAAGTAGAATTATCTGTGGATATTCATAATCGAATAAAAATTGGATTTGGATTTAGTTGCCAGGGCCCAGGGAAAACGTGAATGCTAATTGTGGGCTGCCCGAAGCAAGTGTTTGCGAGATGGAAATTACTGTCTACCCTGACACTTGACATCCTTATCGACCGGATTCACACTACTATCGATAGGGGTAGACTAGTAACTTCAATCAGACGTGACATGACGGCCTCTGAGCCCATTCAGACACGGTGGGCGCCAAACGTGGGCGACAAAACACATTTGATTCAAGCTCTTCTGAAAGACATGTGTCTCTCCCTCCATTTCCCCATTCATTCACGGTGGGCGGCAAAACAAACTCTCCTCGTCCGAAATCGATGTAGGCTAATATTTTAAATAGGGGCAGATGTGTAACTTCCCTCAGACGTGACACAACTGCCCTACCTGTCAGCCCCGTTCATACACCGTGGGCGCCAACCGTGGGTGGCAAAACACCCTCTCCTCACCCGAAATCGTTACCAGCAATTATTTGGGAGATGCGAGATTACCGTCCTATCCCCAACCGACGTGATGTCCGAAATTTTAAATGGGGGATAAGTTCGTAACTTTCCCACATTTCAGAAAAGCGCGTCCCAAAGTTTGAGATCCCCCCTCCCCCTCCATTTCCCCATTCATACACCGTCGGCTCCACGACAACCTCCCCACTGTGGCCAGCCTCCTACGTCCGCCACCCCATCCTCCACCTTGCCGGAGCCGCTACCCCTACCCCGTCGTCCACTGCAAGAGATGGACGTCTCTCATCCACGGCGCCAGACCAGGATCCTTTCATCGCGTCGTGTCGCTTCATCGGCGCCGTCGTCCACTTTGTCATTGCTGCTCCTACGACCGTCTCGTCCACGGCAACAGGATTTATCCCCCAACCCGGTCGTCTGCCATCTAAAGTCTTCTTCCCTGCCGCCGACAGCCATCACACCCGCAACACCCTCAATGTATCAGCAAGGGCCTACATGGCGTCGCAAGAGAGGTGGTACTCTTCCATATGTGCTTAAGTTATTGATCTCACCCAGAAAATAGATCTTAAATTATTTACTGTACTTTTCATGTATGTACCAAATCGTAGTGGCTAGTTGAATGCAAGCATTGGTTGCAAAGTTTCTTTGTCCGATTTGCACCTTCAGATCCACCATGTCACGGTCACTATACTCGTAAAGCTTATGGTCCCCCCCTTTATATTCACTACCATCATCGTAGGTGCTTCACTACTTCGTGTCGTGCTAGCACTGCTCCTCAAGACATCAACCCATCAAGCGAAACAACATGCCACTCATAATTCCAAAGCTTACATGTTGAAATACAAATCTGATATGATGCTCATATTACTAAAACGGAGAACGTTTAATTGGTTGCCTAATGTTCCTATATTCGTTTTGAAAAGCATGTGCGACACCCACTGGTCCAGCTAGTTCCACTTTACTGATTTTACTCTTGATTCTTAGGGTTTTCCCCTTTTATCTACTCTACTATGATCTGCGTAGGTGCTTTCTATCGTACTAGCATTACTCCACCCTTCAAGCTAAACAACACAACACTCAAAATTCCAAAGCTTAGTTGTTCAAATATGATTGTGATATGATACTGATATTAGTTAATAGACACATTTAATTGCTTAGCTAAAGGTCCCACTTGAGTTTCTGAATGCATGCCGCGACATATAGAGAGACAGCAGAATTGCATTTCTTTGTCAGTTGTTGACTATACTTTCTTGTCCATACCAAATCTTAGTTGTTATTTCAAAGCAAATATCGGTTGCTAACTACCCTTTGCACGGTTTGCAGCTTCAGATCTGCCATCCCACTGCCACGATCAACATTATACTCATCATGCTTACGGTTTCCCCATTTTATGATGACCACGATCAGCCTACGTGGTTCGTGTTGTAATAGCACTGCTCCACCCATCGAGCTAAACAAGCTTAGTTGTACAAATTCAAATTTGATATTATGCTGATATTAGTAAAACTGAGAGATGTTTAATTGGTCAGCTAAATGTTCCTACTTTAGTTTTGAAATGCATGTGATCCACATATGGAGAGACCTGAAGGAATAGTATTTCTCTGTGCACACTGGTTCATCATGGGTGTCCAACCGACATTGTATAGAAAGACTTGTAATATCTTCAATATGCTTGCTCTTCTGATCTTCTTTAAGATGATCCTCTTCTCTTGCGGTCGACTGGTCAGGTCGAGTTATTCTCCCTTCGTATATTTTGAATCCGTCAGGTCAGGTCGACTTGTTCTTCTTTACTATATGTTGAAGCTGTCATCTGCGAAGTATCATCACTTCTGGAGCTCTCATATTTTGAGTAGTAGGCCACATTATATTAATGCACACACCAAATTACAGCATGCATGGCACCTCTTAGAAGAATTGCAGAGATAGCACAAAGGGGTTTACAGGGAGGAAGTATTGGATTAGAATCACTTCTGCATTACAAAGATAATCTCACTTGTTTTTATGTTTTCATGCATGTCAGGTATTGAACATTATCAAAATGAATATGAGAATGGGCGCACGAGAGGAATATTGCAGAACAATCCACTGGCTAACAAACTTGGCATGGTGGAGGATGGCCTATCTTATTCACCCATCAAGGTGCATGCTCTAACTTGGCAAGGTTGTATTGGTCACACATATTTTGCATCTGACCTCTTGCATTACTTCTACTTTGTTACACCATCTTATTAGTTTAAGCATCATATATGAGTATATGCCATACCTATCCATTTTTTGTACCTATTCCATGTGTCATCATACTATGTTTTTCTAGTCAAATGTTGTTCTTTCGTAATAGATGTCCAAAAGGAAGAGGGTGATTGCAGATCCTCAAGGAGTACAAACTAGGTATTTGGAAAAGGTGGTGATACCTGTTAAATTAGATAGACCAACAGCCACAGAAAACACAGGCCCAACTCTAACAAACTTTACCCCTACTCCAATGGTCAAACCCCTATTAGAACTGCTGACAGCCCAGCGTCAGGTATTGTCTATGATATCAATTCAAAATTTGAACTCCTAAATTGATGCATGTGCCTTACCTTCTCTCTTCTATGAAAACTAATTTTAGATGAATCTCCTTGCTCAAAGGATCATAGGATCTCATGACAATACTGGGCTCTGCGTTGCTCTTGTCAGTACCTCTTGCCCTTTGTCAGCATACTTACACTCATTGCTGTTTGATTATGTAGCATCAATGTAAATGTTCTCTTCTTTATCCTCCCTTTGCTTGAAATTATAAGATCTATATTTACTCTTAGATAAATGTAGAATTAACACAATGGTTATGAAGTTTTGGATTGCTCATGTAAGTACCTGTTGTCATGTACTCCCCCTGTATCGAATTAATTGTTGATCAATTGGATGTATTTAGAACTTAATAGTGCTACATACATCCATTTTAGCGACAACTAATAACGGACGGTGGTGGTATTACTGTACATGCATCGCGAGATAGTTGATTGTCTAGCATTACTCTGCATCTTATCTTCCCTGCCCTCCACTTTCTCCAAATTATCATATCTACATTTACACTTACCAAAATTTTGAATAAAGCCAATGCCACTGCACAGGTTGATGTATGCATTCCTCTTGTCAGTACCTTTTGCCTTGTAATGGTGTACTTAATTAATTGTTATTTGATTATGTATCATCAGTCTGCACCTGAGCTTCATTATCCTATATTTCTTCTAATATTATTTGATCTATATTTACTCTTTGCAAAATGTAGAATAATGGCAACGCTTATAAAGAATTTCCTGTGGGGAATTTATTGAATTATCTTTCCATCAACATGGAGAAGGGCTTTGTCCAGCCCGTGTTAACATGTAATGTAAGTTCATCCTTCTCAAGCCTTCAAACTTTGTTCTAGTATAGATTTGGGTAGGCATCATTTCCTCCACTGCTATTTACATCTGATTGGATGTTTGCAACAACTACCAGTTTTAAATTGTAGTTGTAAAAACATGTTCCTTGTGCAGAACAGATCCATTTATTTTCTTATATAATTGTGAAACATGTTACGTTCTCCTTGTTTCTCTTTTAGAGTCGTGCCTCTTATGCCAGGCAGAACTTTAGGAAAGATAGTGAGCCAAACCATCTTGAGGACAGCGAGATGATCCCAAGGTCCTGTCTTGATGAAGACAGTGAGTTGAAGCTACTCACCAGCAGGTGTGAGACAACCTCTATGCAGTCACTGCCTCAATCATATCAACTTCTTCAGTCTCAACTTAAAGCAGAAAGGATTGCTTCAGCTTAGCTCCTACTTGAAGTCAAAGATGTAATGACGATGTCAGGGGACTGCCTTGCGCACTATGGTGACATACAGCTAGGGATGAAGCATCTATCGCTGACACAACTGAGGTCTCATCAGCTTGTTCAGCTGCTTGTGGGGCCCGAGCTTGCCAGGTCTAGTGCCTTCTGAAGTGCTCTCAGTTTTGTATATTCTTTTGTCAGCTTGTTTATATGCACTGGTGGCGACCTTCGATGCCCAATGTATGTAATCTACAGTCATGTTGCGCTTTATTATCACTAGTAGTTAACTTTGATTCCCAGTGGATGTAATATGCCATAATTTCTTTGTTGTATAGTCTAGGTTTATTCTTTGATCGATATGCTGTAATTTAGGCCGGAAGGTTAAGTGAATCTCAGTGTTGTCGGTCTTTAGCCGGCTCGTTACTCATATGGGCCAAAACGTGGGCCTATAATCATCTTGAGCCATTAGCAGGTCTAAACCTATAGTAGTTTCCCGCCTTTAACAGGCCATGGGCTACATATTTACTATAGTGACACTAGGCTTCCTACAGGCCGTAGAAACAATGGGCCTTCTACGGTCCGTAGAAACAATGGGCCTTCTACGGGCCATACCATCAATGGGCCTTAGACGGGCCGTATGATCGATTAGCCAAACATGGGCCAAAAACAGACCGCATTATGGCCGTAAACGGGCTAGAGTTGGAGTCGTCCGTTCATGGGCCGACCATAATGGGAATCGTTAATAGGCCGTATTTGATGACGCTATGAAAACGGCCCAACGTATTAATGGGCCACGAATGGGCCGACTGTATCCACGGGCTGAATTTGGCTCACAAGCAGAAAATGGCAGTAACGGGCTGTAAGTAACCGAATGATGGAAATGAGCCCACGAATAAATGGGCCCTGAGAAGGCCGAAAGATAACATGGGATGCAAACGGCCCAATGGATTAATGGGCCATTAATGGGTATAAAGTGATACACTATTCAGTACGGGCCAGTTTCACCACGGGCCATTAATGGGACAAGTTACAAAGGGCCTCATATGGGCTGAAAGACGTCATGGGCCATACATGGGCCAAAAGTTAAAATGGGCTGGAATCATATTAGACGGCCCAGATGACGCTACTGGGCCTAATTCGGATAGGTCGTAACGGTCCCTAGGTTAGCGGGCTATAAATGGGCTATATGCGAACATGCCGTTAACAGGCTTTCCGTGGGCCAGCCCGCTACCTTTTAACCAAGTCAAACGGGCCAGCCTTTTCATAGGAATGGGCCTCTATTCGGCTGTGCCACGTGTCGACGTATCATAGGCGCCTTCGGTCCAATGAGTGGATGACATATGTCCCAAATGTGAGCCGACACGTGTTTCCTCCAGCCAATGATGATTTTACACGTGGAAAATCCCCACTGGTCCGGCTGTTAGCGGGTTATCGGATCCAAAACCGGACCCGATAGCTTAACGCGTTCCCTTACGGTGGATGCCACGTGTCGGTCACCCTTGACGAAAGCACTTCTGTGACGAGCGATTTATCGTCATGGAAGTGGACACTTCCGTGATGATAATTTGGGTAATGTCATGTAACACTTGTACGACAACACAGGTATGACTATCTTGATTCTACCATAAATTTGTCATGGATGTACATGCATGACAGAAAACGTGACCTACTAACAAACACATATCATCACGGAAGTGTATTTTCTTTGTAGTGCTCTGGGATACCCGTGGCTTCATGTTCCGTGTCCTCCTTATCCCATATGGGCCTTTTACCGAGGTAGCCACGGCTTCCGAGGCGATGCTTCCCCGTGTTCCTTTGCTGAAGGCTCTTGAATTTTGCAGCCTTATCCTTGCCTGCATCAGTAGCGCAAGTGTCCTTGAACTTTTCGAACTCCTCTTCCGTAAGTGTCGGATTTTCCTCCAGAATTTTGGACAGGGGTTCCTCAGCCTCAATAGCTCGTTTCACCGTCCCTTTCCAGGAGGCCAAATCATTGCTGAACATGCCCATGGCGTGATTGTTAATCTTTTTCATCTTCGGATCATCCCATGGTTGTTCTGTGTTATCATCCCGGTCGGGGAACTTGAATCTCTTGTGCAACTTTGTCAGGAGCAACTGCGTCAAATGTTCTTTACTCCTTAAGTCATTGTCATTGATGCTCGCGCATTCCCGTAGGATGCATCCTACTTGGTTCCCATAGCACTTGCGAGGTTCTTCCGGCTCTAATGGCTCAAACTTGCCAGGTGCCATCTTTGTGATCACCAGTCGTCCAATCCCTAGATTGTTAGGTTTTCGTATCCTCTACTTCTTCTGCTTCTTCTTTTCGGTAGTGGCATCGGCGCCGAAACCTTCCCCAGCAATATCTTCCCCGCCGGTCTCGGCGCCGCCATCGGTGCCGGCACCGCCGGTGTCGATGTCGGCATTGTCGGTGTCGATGTCGGCGTCAATACCATCATCGAGGCCAACCTACAAACCTTGACTTTGCAACAATCTCGTCTTAGAAATCAAATAGTCAAGGTACTCTTGTTCACCCTCATAATCCATCTCATCTTCATCTTGGTCAGAAGGCCTAGTGTCTTCGCTGTTCGACATGTTTCCTATGATTAAGTCTCCTCGTTTAATTGTAAAACTATGAAAAATGAGAAATGACATAAAAAATAAATCTATCTAGCACAAATCAAGCCAAAATTCACGAATTTTTTTGGCATGACCTTTGCTAAAAAATGGACATGTCGAGCGCCTGAAATTCACCGGAATGGAAATGAATCAACATTTTGGCGTAACATAGGCCACTCGGATCATTTACCCTGCACATAATCATCATGTCCAAATGACATGTCCAAATTCCAAATATGACATGTCCAAAATATCACATGTCCACATATCACATCTGCCCTAACTAAATATATAACCTAATTAATCATCTGCCCTAACTAAAACCTAAGTAAATTAACCAAAAAACCTAGCTACCAGCGAGAGGAGGAGCGGTGGGGTGCTTACAGAGGGTGCATGCCCGACGACGGCCAAGGTTGGGAGGGGTCAGGGTCGGGGTCGAGCGCCGGGGTCGGGGTCGGTCGGGGTCAGGGTGCTACCTCTTGAGCAATGCGTTGGATTTCCCCGAAGAGGAGAGGATGATGCAGCAAAGTAGCATAAGTATTTCGCTCAGTTTTTGAGAACCAAGGTACCAATCCAGTAGGAGGCTACCCACGAGTCCCGTGTACGTACACAAAAACAATAGCTCAATGCAACCACCGCGCTTAGGGGATGTCAATCCCTTCACGGTCACTTACGAAAGTGAGATCTGATAGAGATGATAAATAATATTTTTGGTATTTTTGGTATAGATATGCAAAGTAAAAACTAAAAGGCAAAGTAAAATCAAAGTAATAATAAAGTGATGGAGATTGATATGATGAGAAAGAGACCCGGGGGCCATAGGTTTCACTAGTGGCTTCTCTCAAGAGCATAAGTATTCTACGGTGGGTGAACAAATTATTGTTGAGCAATTGACAGAATTGAGCATAGTTATGAGAATATCTAGGTATGATCATGTATATAGGCATCACATCCGAGACAAGTAGACCGACTCCTGCCTGCATCTACTACTATTACTCCACTCATCGACCGCTATCCAGCATGCATCTAGAGTATTATGTTAAAAGCAGAGTAACGCCTTAAGCAAGATGACATGATGTAGAGGGATAGTTTCATGCAATATGATTAAAAACCCCATCTTGTTATCCTCGATGGCAACAATACAATACGTGTCATGCTTCCCCTTCTGTCACTGGGAAAGGACACCGCAAGATCGAACCCAAAGCTAAGCACTTCTCCCATGGCAAGAACAACCAATCTAGTAGGCCAAACCAAACTGATAATTCGAAGAGACTTGCAAAGATAACCAGTCATACATAAAAGAATTCAGAGAAGATTCAAATATTATTCATAGATAGACTTGATCATAAACCCACAATTTATCGGTCTCAACAAACACATCGCAAAAAGAAGATTACATCGAATAGATCTCCACAAGAGAGGGGGAGAACATTGTATTGAGATCCAAAAAAAGAGAAGAAGCCATCTAGCTACTAACTATGGACCCGTAGGTCTGAAGTAAACTACTCACACTTCATCGGAGGGGCTTGGATGATGATGTAGAAGCCCTCCATGATCGATGCCCCCTCCGGCGGAGCTCCGGAATAGGACCCAAGATGGGATCTCATGGATACAGAAAGTTGCGGCAGTGGAATTAGGTTTTTCGCTCCGTCCCCGATCGTTTGGGGGTACGTAGGTATGTATAGGAGGAAGAAGTACGTCGGTGGAGCTTCGAGGGGCCCACGAGGCAGGGGGCGCGCCCTAGGGGGGGGCGCCCTCCACCCTCGTGACCGCCTCATGGCTTTCTTGACGGAGGATCCAAGTCTCCTGGATCTTATCTGATGAGAAAATCACGTTTCCGAAGGTTTCATTCCGTTTGGACTCCGTTTGATATTCTATTTCTCCGAAACACTGAAATAGGCAAAAAAATAGCAATTCTAGGCTAGGCCTCCGGTTAATAGGTTAGTCCCAAAAATAATATAAAAGTGGAAAATAAATCCCAATATAGTCCAAAACAGTAGATAATATAGCATGGAGAAATCAAAAATTATAGATACGTTGGAGACGTTGAAAGTGCGTTATATCGACTAGAGGGGGGTGAATAGGCGATTTTTGTGAAATTCTTCACTGAGGAATTTGCTGGTGAGGAAATTCCTTAGCGAAGAACTACTAGCGGTGGAATAAGTACTCAAAAGTAAACATAACAGAATACAAGCATAGTCATCATGATGAAATGAAGACAGGCACAGAGTACAGGAAACGTAATCACAGGATAACACAGGATGAAGACAAACAGACTGAAGAAATTAAACTGAGGAAATTTAGAAAGTCTTCAGTCAAAGTCTTCAAACACAGATATGAATCAAAAACACAACACAGTTATGAGGAAATGAAAGAGTTGAGGAAATAGAACCAGTAAGCTTGGTGAAGACAATGATTTGGTAGACCAGTTCCAACTGTTGTCTCAGTTGTACGTCTGGTTGGAGCGGCTGAGTATTTAAACTCGAGGACACACAGTCCCAGACACCCAGTCCTCACCATATTCTCCTTGAACTAAGGTCACACAGACCTCGTCCAATCACTCGTGGTAAGTCTTCGGGCGACTTCCAAACCTTCACAAACTTGGTCACTCGGCGATCCACAATTCCTCTTGGATTCTCTAGACCATGACGCCTAACCGTCTGGAAGAAGCACAGTCTTCAAAGGTAACAAGCATCAGATCCACTCAGGATCAATCTCTTCAGTGATGCTCAATCACTTGGGGTTTGTAGGTGTTTGGGTTTTGGGTTTTTGGTTTTTCCTCACTTGATGATTTCGCTCAAAGTCCTCAGAGGATGGGTTGCTCTCAAATTACAAGTGTCAATTTCTCTCGGAGTAGCCAACCAGCTAGTGGTTGTAGGGGGCGGCTATTTATAGCCTAGGGAGCAACCCGACATGATAAGACATAAATGCCCTTCAATGATATGACCGTTAGGTGGATAGATATTTTGGGACAGCTGGCGCATAGCACAACAACGGTCAGAATTTTGAGTAGAAAAATCATCAGGGCTATCATGTTCCTCACTGTGCAGGCAATCTGCACTGGCGAATTCCTAACTCCTCAGTCAGGACAAATTCCTCAGAGACCAGAAGAACTTCGTCTCTGTCACTAAAGAAATTGACTGAACTGTATGAGATTTCCAATGGCTTCACTCAAAGGGATTGGTAGGTGTAGGATTTTGAGTTGAGCATCACATGGAAATTTTTCCTTAGTATTTCCTCGACCCCATTTAACAGTACGGTGTTTCCTATGACTCAAGAAAGAGAAAAACAAAACTATGAAAATGAAAGTCTTCAAGCTTCATATTCCTCGCATGAATATCAAGTCTTCACGGACACACCAATTTCTTCACTTTCAAAGTCTTCATGAAAGTCTTCAGAAATACCAAAATCTTTAGTCGAAGATATTCATTTTTAGGGGTCGACTTTTCCTGTAAATATCAAACTCCTCATAGACTTATAGACCTGTGTACACTCACAAACGCATTAGTCCCTTAACCTATAAGTCTTCAATACACCAAAATCACTAAGGGGCACTAGATGCACTTACAATCTCCCCCTTTTTGGTGATTGATGACAATATAGGTTAAGTTTTCAACGGGGATAAACATATGAAGTGTAACTACTGATATTGAGGAATTTGATTGCAAGATATAGAAGAACTCCCCCTGAAGTTGTGCATAGTGAGGAATTTGCCTTTGAAGCAATGCACACTTGAAGAGTTGAATCATGGAGATCTCCCCCTATATCTTGTAATTCATACACGCATTTAACATATAATATGAAGAATTTGAAATGCATGATGAAATATGGTGCCTGATGAAATTCAGCATGCATGCAATAATATTAATGAGGAATAAGCATGCAGAATAGTGCATCAAAAGTATCAGAGCACAGTGCATCAAAAGTATCAGAGCACCATCGGGTTTAAGATTACAACTCGATCCAATAAGTTTCAGAAGAACGAGAGTTGTAACTTAGCAAAAATAAATAAATAACGCCCATATAGTAGACCCGCTTGAAGACTAACTCATATTTCTCCCCCTTTGTCATCGATTGACCAAAAGGATCAAAAAGGAGGACTAACGCCCCTGAAGATAATCATGTTGATGAAGGAGCGCCAGCGTTGTTGGGGTCGTTTGTTGATGTAGGGCCTGCCGCAGTGTCGTCCAAATCTTCATGTTCATCAGTGTCGCGCGATGAAGAAAATGAGCTGGCCACCAGAGAAGGAACCTGGACCTTCTTGAATTTCTTTGGTGGAGGTGCAGACCAGTCAAAATCTTCTTTGAGACCCATGGTCTTCAGATCTTCTTCACCATACAGATGTGACAGGATTGCCCAGGTGCGACCGAAGACTTGATGGAGGTAGTCGTGGTTTTTCTTCACTGCATGTGTGTGGCAGTCATGTTGTGAAGAAGTGAACCAAACTAACGCTTAACCCATTTGTGATTTCGATCCACCTTCTGGTGAAGACTAGGCAGAAGTTCACGGTCAGTCATCACGCGCGGAGTAGTGGCTTGAGGAGTGGACTTAGGTGCATTGGCAGAGTCATGTGTGGCAGAGTCATCATTGATGGAATAAGATGCAGCTTTGTGAAACTGACCATCCAATGGACGAATGCCTTCATCTATTACAGCTGGTGCCTTGCCCTTTCCATCAACTGAGGAATATGTCTGCTTGAGGACTTCAATTGGGGGCAAGTAGCTGAGGTGATTCTGGAAATCAGCTTTGTAGTTGAGTGAAGACCTTGTCCTGAGGAATCTCATAATCCAAGGTGCATAAGGCTTCAGCTCAAACAGAGACAGTGCAACATTGGCCATAGTCCTCATGAAGAAATCGTGATAATTGACAGGAATGCCATGAATGATGTTGAATACCAGATTCTTCATGATGCCAACAATTTCCTCATCAGATGAGTCGTGGCCTTTGATGGGACTGATTGTCCTCGTAAGAATACGATAGACAGTTTTGGGCACGTACAGCAATTCCTTCACGAGGAATTTGGTTCTTGGTTCCTGACCTGGCTTCAAAGGTTTCATCAGCACCTGTATGTAATGATGTGTGAGCTCAGGTTCACTGTAGATGCAGCGAGCTTCTTCAAGGGGAGGACTGAGTGGTAGAGCATGAAGCAATTCAGAGGCTGGTGCAGTGTAGTGAGTGTTTTCAGACATCCGGTCCAGCACCCATGAATTCACATCTTCAGCATCTCCGGTGATGTGCAGCGTTGCATAGAATTGAAGAATCAGTTCTTCATTCCAATCGCAGATGTCGGAGCAAAAGTTGAGCAGTCTAGCATCGCGAAGAACACTGAGGACTGGTGCGAAGCACGGCAGAGATTCCATATCCACGTGAGGAATATGCTCATGGTAGAAGATTTTCTCCTTGTTGAACAGCACTGAGGAATAGAAATTTGCTTGACTGGCAGTCCAGAAACGCCTCTTCCTAATGCGAGCAGAGTCATATGGGTTGTAATCTTTGAAGAATACGTGCTCACCGAAGAAATCATCAGCCTTGAACTTTTGCTTGCGTGAGAAAGGATCCTTTGGCTTCGGCAGAGGAGTGTCAGTGAGTTGCATCACGACCTCAGGAATCTCAATTGCAGGTTCTTCAGGCTGAGGAATTTCAGGTTCCTCCTCAGTGGCAGTCTGCGTCGTTGGTTGTTCAGCAGCAGCAGTTTCTTCAGCGCTAGTGGCTGGAATTTCCTCATGGACAGATGCAGTGGGATGAGTTTCTTCAAAGCCCATGTGAACAGTTTGTGTGGGGGACTGAGGAATTTGCTGTAGAGGGGTGAACATTGGAGAGTTTGGATGCTGACTTTCCCAGAATTCATCACTGATTACGGGTGTGGAGCAGCCAATGTCCACATCTTCATCTTCCATTTCTTCAACGCCAGCTTCTTCAACTGTGAACTGAGGCATAGGCGAGGAGATGATAGGTGTTGAAGGGATCGCATCCACTTCAATTTCTTCATCCAACGGTTCAGACGAAGCCGCAGAGGGAGTTTCTTCATCAGATCCGCTAGGTATCACATATTCTCCATCAAAAGGAACAAGGTCCTTTGATGGCCTGGTTGAGATGGGAACAGCATCAATCGGATTAGCAAATGAACTTATCATAGGCTTCATTTTCTTCGGAGCTGAAGAATCTGAAGCAACTGATGCTTTCCTTTTCTTCACTGCAGCACGCTCTGCAGCCTTGGTTTCTTCACATCCGATGTAGATGGAAGGATTGGAGTTGAAGTTGGTGTAGGAGCAGCTGAGGAATCTGGTTGATTTTCTTCAGGCACAACTGATGCAGTTGCCCTGAGTTCTTCAGCTTCTTCAGGCACACCACTAGTGGGTGCCTTGGCAATTTCTTCAGCGCTTGAAATGCAGTCATCAGCCGTGGAACTCACATTATCTTCAGCAGCCTGATTGTCATCAGTGGTGCTGGCATTTTCTTCTGTAGGCTGAGCAGATGCTTCAGCCTGAGGAATTTCCTGTTGCGTTGGGGCTGCAACATTGGAAGTGAAGTTATTCGCAAGTTTCACAAAACAAACCTTGGCTCCATGCCAATCAGAGCGATATGCGTCAAAGTTATCACTGAGTTTCTTAATCTCAGTCTGAATAGTGACAAGTTCTTCAGTTGTCATAGAGACAATGTTTTTCTTCAGATAGCGCTCTTTCTTGTACTGCGATTTCTTGATCTGCCTGGCCTTCTCAAATTTCCACTTTTCTTCTTGAATGAAGTGGGTCAGCATGTGACTCTGGCTAGGAGTCATCTTGAAGTCAGGCAAGGGAGTGTTGGGGTCCTTGTGCCAATCATCAATGTAGTTGAGGATCAGCTTGGGATCCAAAAGCAATGGCACTTCTGATCCTTTGGCTCTAGCGGCCTTGACTTGCCTGTCTCTGATGATTTCTGCAAGTTCATCATCATCAGCTTCGTCTTCATCAGACGGCACTTGGAAAGTGACTTGCTTCTTTTGAGGACTTGGGCGAGGACCTCGTCCAGCAGTGGCCTTTGTCTTCAGCAGTGAGGGGCCAGCTGAGGAACTTGGTGCAGCTAAGGAACTAGCTGAGACACCTGAGCCAATGGAGATGTCTGTAGTCCTTTGGCACGAGGCGAGATGCATAGGTGCTGAGGATTTAGTCGGAACAGCTGAAGGCTTTGGTGGAGGAGCTGAGGACTCTGGAGGAACATGAGCAGCATGAGGAATTGGCCGTGAGGGCTTTGATGATTCTGGCCGTGAGGGCATTGCTGAGGAACTTGGCCTATGTGCAGGCTTCTTAGACATAGCCTTCTTTGGCTTGACAGCAGACGCCTCAGCAGAGGCAGCAGCAGCGGGAGAGTCTTCATTGAATTTCCTCACTGCTTCTCTGGCTTGCTTAGCCAACTTGGTTTGGCGCTTGTCCCATTTATCAAGATAGTCCTCGCCGCGCTTGAGGCTGGTGGGATCTGCTATTTGGCCAGGTGCCAATGGAGCTCTTGGGCATGGAGGATTGAGTGCGAATTCTTCATGTACTTAGGAGTGACATATCTGTACTCCCTCCATTCTCTTGCCCATCTCCTCTCTATCCTCCGTTTGCGCACTTTGCACTCATTCTTGGTTTCCTCAGTAGGTGTGCAGTACCCAGCATATATGTCATCACGGATCTCAAACGCTGTATTTACCTCAGGCCTCTTTCCTCCCTTCTGTGGCCTTTTACCATCAGCCATTTTCTTCAGTTGAGGAATTTGAACAATCGAATTCTCTGAAGAAGTATGCAACTTTTCTTCATGGAACGCTGCAAATGAGTTAAGTTGATGAGAACCTAGTGATTCAGCAGCTGACATGTGTACGTGTGAACAGAGTATAGTTGCGAGGAATTTGGAGAGGTCATATGCGTTCTTAGAAGTTTTTCCAAAAAGAACAAGTTTGAGGAATTTGACCAGATGAGTCTTGAAGATTTTCACTAAGCGTTCTTTGTCTTAGGTTCCAGAGTTGTATAGATCGAAGATCCACACAATTGAGGAATCTTGAAGAAAAATGATGCTTAGAGAAATGAATAAAGAACAGATGACTTGTGAGGTGTTCAGTGTGTGAAGATATGAAGAAAAACAAATTTGAAGATTTTGTAGAGAATCATTCGAATCAACGAGGGCAGTAAAAGTAACTTTTAATTACCCTGGACGAAGAACACGATGAACTCGAGTGAGGAGGTGTGAAGTTCGTCTGTGCAGATCTTCCACGCCCTAACTTGGCGGAGGAAGACGGCTACGGCGGCGGAGGAGTGAAGATTTCCGCGGTCGGCGCGAGTACGTCGGCGACGAGGTCAAGGCAGTGAAGCTCTTCCTCACCAGCGGCGATAAAGTAGCGGCGACGCTAGGGTTTGAGAAGCTCGAGCTGGAGAGAGAGGTTGAGTGGAGTAAAAGAAGTGAGGAAGGGAAGGAGGGGTATTTATAGCCACGGTGAAAAACTGCTCGCCCGAAGAAATTGGACGAACGTGCCCCTGACCCTTCTCATTCACATGACATGTGTCACCAACGTAGTGAGAGGTGGAGATCGTGTTAGATCGTGGGTGAGTGGATAAGTGTATCGAGGGATGCAGAACGGTTTAAGCGGCAAAGCTGAAAATTTAGATAAGATAGGTTTTAAAGTTTCGTTCGCAATTTCTTCAGCTGACAAGGACACAGTGAAGATTTTGAACGAGTTTCAAATAGAACGCACATGAAGAATTTGTGAACAGATTGGGTTGAGTATAGCATAGAGGGGAAGGGTCCGATCACATTCACTTAGCAGAAAACCAACTTGAAGAAATAGCAATAAGTGAATGCTGTAGAGGACATAAACTCATATATATATATATATAGCCAATGAAGAAAAATGACTGAACCAGTGAAGACTATGCAAAGTTGAAGAATATGAATAATTTGAGGACTTTCAACTTTTGGTGGTGGCGTGACCCACCGTATAAGAATGATGATTTCAGACACCGCATACAATTATTGTAGGGTTCTGAGAATCAAATTCTTCATTAATTTCTTCACACTAAGAGTGTCATTCTTCATTGATTGAAGAAAAACATTTCTTCATGTGTTGCACATCTAAGTCATCAATTTTGCATAAGTGTTAGGATGAGTGTCCTTTTCAAAGAACATTCGAAGATTCTAGGATATTTAGCTCACACCGCAACTTGCTAAATCTCTTCTCATCCAAGGGCTTTGTGAAGATATCAGCTAGTTGTTCTTCAGTCTTCACATGCTCAATAGAAATGTCGCCCTTCAAAACATGATCACGAAGAAAATGATGACGAATCTGAATGTGCTTTGTCTTCGAGTGCTGAACTGGGTTGTGAGCAATCTTGATGGCACTCTCATTGTCACAGAGGAGAGGCACATTCTTCATGTTGACGCTGTAGTCCTTGAGAGTTTGCTTCATCCATAGCAATTGGGCACAGCAAGAACCAGCGACAATGTACTCAACTTCAGCAATAGATAGTGATACGCAGTTCTGTTTCTTCGAGGACCAACAGACCAAAGATCATCCGAGGAAATGACATGTACGAGACATTGACTTGTGATCCACACGATCACCAGCATAGTCAGAGTCAGAATATCCAACAAGATCAAAATCCGAGCCCTTGGGGTACCATAATCCAAGTGTTGGTGTGTGAGCTAGATATCGAAGAATATGCTTCACAGCCTTATGGTGTGATTCCTTCGGTGTAGCTTGAAATCGGGCACACATGCAAACACTAAGCATTATATCTGGCCTAGATGCACATAAGTACAATAAGGAACCTATCATGGAGCGGTATACCTTATGATCGAAGTCAATACCATTTTCATCAGTGCATAGATGGCCATTTGTGGGCATAGGAATTTTGACGCCTTTGCAATCTTGCATGCCGAATTTCCTCAGTACATCCTTGAGGTATTTCTCCTGAGATATGAATATGCCATTGTGTTGTTGACAAATTTGAAGACCTAAGAAGAATTTCAACTCTCCCATCCTAGACATTTGATATTCTTCACTCATCATATAGGCAAATTCATCACTATAACATTGGTCAGTATAGCCAAAGGTAATATCATCAACATATATTTGGCACACAAACAATTCACCATCATAAGATTTAGTGAAAAGAGTAGGGTCAAGTGAACCGGGTTTGAAGCCTTTCTTCATGAGGAGTTCCTTCAAGGTATCATACCAAGCCCGTGGGGCCTGCTTGAGGCCATAGAGGGCCTTGTTGAGTCTGAAGACTTTGTCAGGATTCTTTGGATCTTCAAAACCTGGGGGTTGAGCAACATATACTTCTTCCTCAAGCTTACCATTGAGGAATGCACTTTTCACATCCATTTGATATAAAGTGATATCATGATGGTTAGCATAAGAAAGTAATATGCGAATAACCTCAAGTCTAGCAACAGGTGCAAAAGTTTCATTGAAATCAATTCCTTCAACCTGTGTGTAGCCTTGAGCTACAAGCCGTGCCTTATTCCTCACCACAAGGCCATTTTTATCTTGCTTGTTGTGGTAGATCCACTTTGTGCCGATGATATTGTGCTTGCGAGGATCTGGACGTTTGACCAGTTCCTAGACATTGTTGAGCTCAAACTGATGTAATTCTTCTTGCATGGCCTGAATCCACTCAGGCTCCAGAAATGCTTCATCTACCTTAGTGGGCTCTGTAATAGAGACAAAAGCATACTGCCCACAAAAGTTAGACAAATGTGAAGCTTTTGAGCGTGTGAGAGGACATGGCACTTTGATGTCATTGATGATCTTTTCAACTTGCACTTCTTTTGCAATGCGAGGATGAGTTGGTTGTCGTTGAAGAGTTTGATCAGCGTTTTCTTCAGCACCATTTTCTTCAGCATTTTGTTCAAGTGCATTAGCTCGACATTCTTCATGTTCTGGAATGAATTCTCCAGCAGATTCTTTAGTAGGAATGACATCCTCAGTAGCCTTGAACTTGATAGTTTCCTTAGGTGCTGGTTCATCTATCACAGTAGGTAGGTGTTCTCTTTGCGAGCCATTAGTTTCATCGAACCGCACATATATAGTTTCAACAACTTTGTGAAGAACGTTGTTGAAGACTCTGTAGGTGTGCGAGTCCTTTCCGTAACCAAGCATAAAACCTTCATGTGCTTTCGGTGCAAATTTTGAGTTGTGATGAGGATCTCTAATCCAACATTTAGCACCGAAGACTTTGAAATAACTTACATTGGGTTTCTTATCAGTGAGGAGTTCATAGGCAGTCTTTTTGAAGAATTTCTGAAGATATACTCTGTTGATGATGTGGCACGCGGTATCAATTGCCTCAGTCCAGAAACGACGAGGCGTTTTGTATTCATCAAGCATAGTGCGAGCCATCTCAGCAAGAGTCCTGTTCTTGCGCTCCACGACGCCATTCTGCTGAGGAGTGTAAGGAGCAGATAACTCACGAGTAATACCAAGTTCATCAAGATAGTCATCGAGACCAGAATTCTTGAACTCAGTGCCATTGTCACTTCTGATGTGCTTGATCTTCACACCAAAGTTGGTTGAAGCCCTCGAGGAAAATCGTTTGAAGACTTCCTGCACTTCATGTTTGTAAGTAACAAAGTGTACCCATGTATGGCGAGAATAATCATCAACAATAACAAAGCCATATTGAGATGCTTCATTTGAAATAGCAGAATAATGATTAGGACCAAAGAGATCCATGTGAAGCAATTCAAACGGGCGAGTGGTGGTCATGATAGTGTTTGCTGGATGCTTGGCCTTCGTCATCTTCCCAGCTTCACAATCTCCGCATAGGTGATCCTTGAGGAATTTGACATTCTCGATGCCAATGACATGCTTTTTCTTCGCAAGCGTGTGCAAATTCCTCATGCCTGCATGACCAAGTCGTCGATGCCAGAGCCAGCCCTCTGAAGCTTTTGCAAGTAAGCACACGGCTAGTTGTGGTCCTGTAGAGAAATCAACAATATACAGGTCTCCTCTCCTAAAGCCTTCGAAGACTTTGGAATTGTCAGCTTCCATAACCACAACACAATGGTACTTGCCAAAGACAACAACCATATCAAGATCACAAAGCATTGAGACAGACATAAGGTTGTATCCTAAGGACTCAACAAGCATGACTTTGTCCATGTGTCGATCCTTTGTAATCGCAACCTTACCTAGACCCAATACCTGACTTTTGCCTTTGTCAGCAAAGATGATATGCTTCAGATGCGACGGAGATAACGGAGCATCCATCAATAGATTCTTGTCACCAGTCATGTGGTTTGTACATCCACTATCGAGGACCCACTTAATGGCTTTAGGTTGATCATCCTGCAGACGAATTAGTGCAGCTTACAAACTCATATACTTCATCAGTGAAGAATATGACATCAATTCATCAGATCAATTTCATCAAGTAAAAGGATTGATAAAGCAATATGAGGACGTGGAAATGAAAGTTCATTTCTTCATGATTAGCCCGCATCCTATCAGGCATGCTCAGGTCTCCAGGAAATTCTTCAAATGATTACGTGCGTCTGGAGACCTGACCCTGCAGAAGAGATTAGTTCTTTTTCTTCACCACCCACATCTGAAGGGGTGGCAAAGAGTTCATCATTCTGCGAGCTCCATACGAAAAGGATGGCATAGAAGCCAGTCCATTCCGTTTCACATAAGAGGGGTTAGAGTAAGCATAAGAGTATGCAGAGAAATTCTCCGAGGACTTATGGACATAATGATTTGAAGAATAATGCACATATCCATAATCCTTAGATATTCCCTGCGAAACAGACGAGTTAGCACGATGATGTTCATATGAGGACTTTGATCCATATGAAGAATTTGGTCCATATGAAGAATTTGATCTGGGGTTCCTATTCTTCACAGGTGGCGTCATGATGACATTCACCTGAAGATTTTCAAGGCATCTTTTGGGAACCCAGATTTTCTTCATAGGGGAGCCGTTCCTGCAGTTAGTGCCAACATATCTAGCAAATACTTCACCATTCTGATTTTTGAATAGCTTATAGTTGGAGTCAATTGACTCATCATCAGAATGAGGAGATTCACATGCAAATCCAGATAAGTTAGATGGATCAACTAGAGGTCTCTTTGCAGCAACCCATGTAGTTTTGGGGTACTGCTCAGGCTTCCAATATGTACCATCAGCATTGAGTTTCCTCTCAAAGGCGATACCCTCTTTCCTAGGGTTCCTGTTGAGGATCTGCTTTTTAAGCACATCACAAAGAGCCTGATGCCCTTTGAGGCTTTTGTACATGCCTGTCGTGTACAATTCCTTCAGCCCTGCATCATCAGTGATACTAGCAATGTCCTCAGATGAGGAATTAGTGATAGCAGAGGCATGTGAAGAATTTGAAACATTAGCAGCATTTGAACATTCAGGTGAAGAATTAGCAGATTCACATTCAATGCACTTCAAGCATGGAGGAACAAATTCTTCCTGAGAAGCGCTGATTTGTTGAGCAAGTAATGAATCGCGCTCCTTCTGAAGATCTTCATAACTCACTCTTAGCTTTTCAAGATCTTGCTTTCTTTGAAGAAATTCATAAGAAAGCTTCTCATGATCGGATAAGAGAGTGTTATGATGACTTTGAAGATTGTCAAACCTAGTCTGAAATCTCTGAAGATTTTCAGTCAGGGCTTTAGTGCGGTCCATTTCTTCACCCAACATATCATCACTTTTGTCTAGCATGTTTTGAACCTTTTATAAAGCCCTTTGTTGTTTTACAGCAATCTTAGCAAGTTTAGAATAGCTGGGCTTAAGATTTTCATCAGATTCATTCTCACTTGATTCAGATGAGGTATATTTGAGTACCTTGGCACCCTTTGCCATGAAGCAGTAGGTGGGAGCGTAGTCATCATCCCCTTCATCAGCTTTGTTGGTGAGGTTATTTTCTTCAGTGTTGAAGATAGACTTGCTGACGAATGCAGTAGCGAGATCTAGGCTCGCCACTCCGGATTCGGACTCCTCAGGTGACTCCTCTTCCTCATTTTCTTCAGATTCAGCTTCAGAGTCCATTTCCTTGCCAATGAATGCCCTGGCCTTCTTGGAGCTGCTCTTCTTGTGGTATGAAGGCTTTGAGGATTTTGATGATGAGGATTTTGAGGATTTCTTCTTTTTTGATTCCTTTTCCCATTGAGGACAGTCTTGAATGTAATGTCCAGGCTTCTTGCATTTGTGGCAGAGCCTCCTCTTGTAGTCACTTGATGAGGAATCATTGCTCCTTGAGGGTCTTCCAAGGCGACCACGTCTTGAGAACTTCTGGAACTTCTTCACGAGCAGAGCCAGATCATGGCTCAGTTCTTCAGGATCACCAAGGCTGCTATCAGAGTCTTCATCTTCGGACTCAGATACTGCCTTGGACTTTAGTGCACGTGATCTGCCATAACTTGAACCATAGAGATCTCTCTTTTCAGCAAGTTGGAACTCATGAGTATTTAGCCTCTTGAGAATATCAGCGGGATCAAGTGACTTGTAATCAGCACGTTCTTGTATCATCAATGCCAGAGTGTCAAATGAGGAATCAAGCGATCTCAGCAATTTCTTCACCACCTCATGATCGGTGATGTCCGTGGCACCAAGTGCTTGAAGCTCATTTGAGATGTCAGTGAGGCGATCGAAGGTTTGTTGAACATTTTCATTGTTGAGTCTTTTGAAGCGGTTGAAGAGATTGCGAAGAACATCAACTCGAGAGTCACGCTGAGTTGAGACTCCTTCATTCACTTTGGACAACCTATCCCAGATAAGCTTCGCTGTCTCCAAAGCACTCACTCTGCCATAATGTCCTTTGCTCAAATGGCCACATATGATATTCTTCGCTTGAGGGTCGAGTTGCTTGAATCTCTTCACATCAGCAGCATTCAGAGAAGGTGTTACTGAGGGAACATCATTTTCCACAACATACCAGAGATCGTTATCAATTGCTTCAAGATGCATTCGCATCTTATTCTTCCAGTAGGGGTAGTACGTCCCATTGAAGGTAGGACACCCAGCAGAGACCTTGATCATACCTGCGGTCGACATAACAAAAACTCCAGGCAGTTAAACCAAAATCACATAGAACAAGGGAGTACCTTGCTCTGATACCAATTGAAAGTGCGTTATATCGACTAGAGGGGGGTGAATAGGTGATTTTTATGAAATTCTTCACTGAGGAATTTGCCGGTGAGGAAATTCCTTAGTGAAGAACTACTAGCAGCGGAATAAGTACTCAAAAGTAAACATAACAGAATACAAGCATAGTCATCATGATGAAATGAAGACAGGCACAGAGTACAGGAAACATAATCACAGGATAACACAGGATGAAGACAAACAGGCTGAAGAAATTAAACTGACGAAATTGAGAAAGTCTTCAGTCAAAGTCTTCAAACACAGATATGAATCAAAAACACAACACAGTTATGAGGAAATGAAAGAGTTGAGGAAATAGAACCAGTAAGCTTGGTGAAGACAATGATTTGGTAGACCAGTTCCAACAGCTGTCTCAGTTGTACGTCTGGTTGGAGCGGCTGAGTATTTAAACTCGAGGGCACACAGTCCCGGACACCCAGTCCTGAACACTCAGCTTAGGACACCCAGTCCTCACCGTATTCTCCTTGAACTATGGTCACACAGACCTCGTCCAATCACTCGTGGTAAGTCTTCAGGCGACTTCCAAACCTTCACAAACTTGGTCACTCGGCGATCCACAATTCCTCTTGGATGCTCTAGACCATGACACCTAACCGTCTGGAAGAAGCACAGTCTTCAAAGGTAACAAGCGTCGGATCCACTCAGGATCAATCTCTTCAGTGATGCTCAATCACTTGGGGTTTGTAGGTGTTTGGGTTTGGGGTTTTTGGTTTTTCCTCACTTGATGATTTTCACTCAAAGTCCTCATAGGATGGGTTGCTCTCAAATGACAAGTGTCAGTTTCCTCGGAGCAGCCAACCAGCTAGTGGTTGTAGGGGGCGGCTATTTATAGCCTAGGGAGCAGCCCGACATGATAAGACATAAATGCCCTTCAATGATATGACTGTTAGGTGGATAGATATTTTGGGACAGCTGGCGCATAGCACAACAACGGTCGGAATTTTGAGTAGCAAAATCCTCAGGGCTATCATGTTCCTCACTTTGTAGGCAATCCGCACTGGCGAATTCCTAACTCCTCAGTCAGGACAAATTCCTCAGAGACCAGAAGAACTTTATCTCTGTCACTGAAGAAATTGACTGAACTGTATGAGATTTCCAATGGCTTCACTCGAAGGGATTGGTAGGTGTAGGATTTTGAGTTGAGCATCACATGGAAATTTTTCCTTAGTATTTCCTTGACCCCCTTTAACAGTACGGTGTTTCCTATGACTCAAGAAAGAGAAAAACAAAACTATGAAAACGAAAGTCTTCAAGCTTCATATTCCTCGCATGAATATCAAGTCTTCACGGACACACCAATTTCTTCACTTTCAAAGTCTTCATGAAAGTCTTCAGAAATACCAAAATCTTCAGTCGAAGATATTCATTTTTAGGGGTCGACTTTTCCTGTAAATATCAAACTCCTCATAGACTTATAGACCTGTGTACACTCACAAACGCATTAGTCCCTTAACCTATAAGTCTTCAAAACACCAAAATCACTAAGGGGCACTAGATGCACTTACAGACATATCAAGCATCCCCAAGCTTAATTCCTGCTCGTCCTCGAATAGGTAAATGATAAAAAGAGAATTTTTGATGTGGAGTGCTACTTGGCATCATTTTAATGTAATTCTTCTTAATTGTGGTATGAATATTCAGATCCGAAAGATTCAAGACAAAAGTTCATATTGACATAAAAATGATAATACTTCAAGCATACTAACTAAGCAATTATGTCTTCTCAAAATAACATGGCCAAAGAAAGTTCATCCCTACAAAATCATATAGTTTAGTCATGTTTCATTTTCATCACACAAGAATGCTCTCATCATGCACAACCCCGATGACAAGCCAAGCAATTGTTTCATACTTTAGTAATCTCAAACCTATAAACTTTCACACAATATATGAGCGCGAGCCGTGGACATAGCACTATGGGTGGAATAGAATATAATGAGGGGGGTTATGTGGAGAAGACAAAAAAGGAGAACGTCTCAAATCAACGAGGCTTATCAATGGGCTATGGAGATGCCCACCGATTGATGTTAATGTAAGGAGTAGGGATTGCCATGCAATGGATGCACTAGAGCTATAAATGTATGAAAGCTCAACAAAAGAAACTAGTGGGTGTGCATCCAACTTGCTTGCTCACGAAGACCTAGGGCACTTGAGGAGGCCCATTGTTGGAATATACAAGACAAGTTCTATAATGAAAAATTCCCACTAGTATATGAAAGTGATAACATGAGAGACTCTCTACTATGAAGATCATGGTGCTACTTTGAAGCACATGGTAAAAGGATAGTAACATTGTCCCTTCTCTCTTTTTCTCTCATTTTTTGGACCTTTTCCTTTTTTTATGGACTTTCTCTTTTTTTGGGGCCTTCTCTTTTTTATGGCCTTTATTTTTTTATTCCTCACTTGGGACAATGCTCTAATAATGATGATCATCACACTTCTATTTATTTACAACTCAATGATTACAACTCGATACTAGAACAAAGATGACTCTATATGAATGCCTCCGGTGGTGTACCGGGATATGCAATGAACCAAGAGTGACATGTATGAAAGAATTATGAACGGTGGCTTTGCCACAAATACTATGTCAACTACATGATCATGCTAAGCAATATGACAATGATGAATGTGTCATGATGAACGGAATGATGGAAAGTTGCATGGGAATATATCTCGGAATGGCTATGGAAATGCCATAATAGGTAGGTATGGTGGCTGTTTTGAGGAAGATATAAGGAGGTTTATGTGTGAAAGAGCGTATCATATCACGGGGTTTGGATGCACCGGCGAAGTTTGCGCCAACTCTCAATGTGAGAAAGGGCAATGCACGGTACCGAAGAGGCTAGCAAGGATGGAAGGGTGAGAGTGCGTATAATCCATGGACTCAACATTAGTCATATAGAACTCACATACTTATTGCAAAAATCTACAAGTCATCAAAAACCTCGGCACTACGCGCATGCTCCTAGGGGGATAGATTGGTAGGAAAAGACCATCGCTTGTCCCCGACCGCCACTCATAAGGAAGACAATCAAATAACACCTCATGTTCCAAATTTGTTGCATAACGTTTACCATACGTGCATGCTACGGGACTTGCAAACTTCAACACAAGTATTTCTCAATTTCACAACTACTCAACTAGCATGACTTTGATATTATTACCTCCATATCTCAAAACAATCATCAAGCATCAAACTTTTCTTAGTATTCAACACACTCATAAGAAAGTTTTATTATTAATCTTGCATACCAAGCATATTAGGATTTTAAGCAAATTGCCATGCTATTAAGACTCTCAAAATAATCTAAGTGAAGCATGAGAGATCAATAGTTTCTATAAAACGAATCCACGACCGTGCTCTAAAAGATATAAGTGAAGCACTCGAGCAAAACTATAAAGCTCAAAAGATATAAGTGAAGCACATAGAGTATTCTATCAAATTCCAAATCATGTATAGCTCTATCAAAAGGTGTGTACAGAAAGGATTATTTTGGTATACTAACAAGAAAAGACTCAAATCATAAAAGACGCTCCAAGCAAAACACATATCATGTGGTGAATAAAAATATAGCTCCAAGTAAAGTTACCGATAGAAGTACACGAAAGAGGGGATGCCTTCTGGGGCATCCCCAAGCTTTGGCTTTTAGGTGTCCTTAGATTATCTTGGGGGTTCCATGGGAATCCTCAAGATTAGGATCTTTCCACTCCTTGTTCCATAATCCATCAAATATTTACCCAAAACTTGAAAACTTCACAACACAAAACTTAAAGTAGAAAATCTCGTGAGCTCCGTTAGCGAAAGAAAACAAAAGACCACTTCAAGGTACTGTAATTAACTCATTCTTTATTTATATTGGTGTTAAACCTACTGTATTCCAACTTCTCTGTGGATAATCAACTATTTTACTAGCCATAGATTCATCAAAATAAGCAAACAACACACGAAAAACAGAATCTGTCAAAAACAGAACAGTCTGTAGTAATCTGTAGCTAGCGCAAGATCTGGAACCCCAAAAATTCCAAAATAAATTGCTGGACGTGAGGAATTTATCTATTAATCATCTTCAAAAATAATTAACTAAATATCACTTTCCAAATAAAAATGACAGCAGTTCTCGTGAATGCTAAAGTTTCTGTTTTTCACAGCAAGTTCAACAAGACTTTCCTCAAGTCTTCCCAACGGTTCTACTTGGAACAAACACTAATTAAACACAAAAACACAACCAAAACAGAGGCTAGATAAATTATTTATTACTAAACAGGAGCAAAAATCAAGGAATAAAAATAAAATTGGGTTGCCTCCCAACAAGCGCTATCGTTTAATGCCCCTAGCTAGGCATAACAAGCAAGGATAGATCTAGGTATTGCCATAATAGTAAGATAGGTTATTAAAACTCATTTCATATTATCTATGTTCGACAGCAAGTTTTCTTTGAGGCAAGAAAAATTAATCAAAAGGGCTAAATTTAACGAGACAAAAGTCCCCAAGATCAACCTTGGGAGGTATAGGTTCCTCCTTTGGTCCTTCATAATGCACAACCAATTCATCATTATAAGCATTCTTTTGACAGAACTTTGTGAGCCTATATTCAAGAGAATATCCTAGTTCATTATTTCGAATAGCCAAATCATCATTAAGTTTAGAAATTCTATCAACTAAAACATTGGTAGGAACCCTTTTTCTAAGATTTTCATTGAAAGCAACATAGTCTAGAGATTGAAAACGCATTATTTCTTCTTGATTAAAGATTTCTTTGGCTTCTTTTATTATGAATCTAAACTCATGAGCCAAAAACATAGTAGCGGCACGCTTAATAGAAGAATGCTCAATATTAGAAAATTCCATAAAAATCCTTTGTATGGAAGGATGCATGTGCATGAATTGTCTTTCGAGTTCAACTACAAGCATGGCAATAGCGTCCGACAGACTACTAGTTCTGTGAAGGATAGAACTACCCATAGAAGGTAAAGCACTGGCACAACTAAAGAAATCTTGAATAACTCCTTTTCCAATAATATTACCACTACCAACACGGAATTTTTTTGTATGAAAGATGATAGGTTCTTTAGCAGGAGCATCATAATTTTTCATGATATTATTATTGTCCATATCGACAATAATTTCCCCAATTTCAGACATAGAGGAAGAAGGTAAAGGACTTGACATAATGGCAAGCTAGCAAACTAACACACGAGCAAACAAAAAGCAAACAGGCAAAAAGAGGCAAATAGAGAGGGAGGAAGGATAGAGAGAGAGGGCGAATAAAACGGCAAGGGTGAAGTGGGGGAGAGGCAAATGAGAGGCAAATGGCAAATAATGTAATGCGAGAGATAGGGATTGTGATAGGTACTTGGTATGTTGACTTTTGCGCAGACTCCCCAGCAACGGCGCCAGAAATTCTTCTTGCTACCTCTTGAGCACTGCGTTGGATTTCCCCGAAGAGGAGAGGATGATGCAGCAAAGTAGCGTAAGTATTTCCCTCAGTTTTTCAGAACCAAGGTATCAATCCAGTAGGAGGCTACGTGCGAGTCCCTTGTACCTACACAAAAACAATAGCTCAACGCAACTAGCGCACTTAGGGGTTGTCAATCCCCTCACGGTCACTTACGAAAGTGAGATCTGATAGAGATGATAAATAATATTTTTGGTATTTTTGGTATAGAGATGCAAAGTAAAAATTAAAAGGCAAAGTAAAAGCAAAGTAATAATAAAGTGATGGAGATTGATATGATGAGAAAGAGACCCGGGGGCCATAGGTTTCACTAGTGGCTTCTCTCAAGAGCATAAGTATTCTACGGTGGGTGAACAAATTACTGTTGAGCAATTGATAGAATTGAGCATAGTTATGAGAATATCTAGGTATGATCATGTATATAGGCATCACGTCCGAGACAAGTAGACCGACTCCTGCCTACATCTACTACTATTACTCCACTCATCGACCGCTATCTAGCATGCATCTAGAGTATTAAGTTAAAAACAGAGCAATGCCTTAAGAAAGATGACATGATGTAGAGGGATAGTTTCATGCAATATGATAAAAAACCCATCTTGTTATCCTCGATGGCAACAATACAATACGTGCCTTGCTGCCCCTTCTGTCACTGGGAAAGGACACCGCAAGATCGAACCCAAAGCTAAGCACTTCTCCCATGGCAAGAACAACCAATCTAGTAGGCCAAACCAAACTGATAATTCGAAGATACTTGCAAAGATAACCAATCATACATAAAAGAATTTAGAGAAGATTCAAATATTATTCATAGATAGACTTGATCATAAACCCACAATTTATCGGTCTCAACAAACACACCGCAAAAAGAAGATTACATCGAATAGATCTCCACAAGAGAGGGGGAGAACATTGTATTGAGATCCAAAAAGAGAGAAGAAGCCACCTAGCTACTAACTATGGACCCGTAGGTCTGAAGTAAACTACTCACACTTCATCGGAGGGGCTTGGATGATGATGTAGAAGCCCTCCGTGATCGATGCCCCCAACGGCGGAGCTCCGGAATAGGACCCAAGATGGGATCTCATGGATACAGAAAGTTGCGGCGGTGGAATTAGGTTTTTGGCTCCGTCCCCGATCATTTGGGGGTACGTAGGTATATATAGGAGGAAGAAGTACGTCGGTGGAGCTTCGAGGGGCCCACGAGGCAGGGGGCGCCCTAGGGGGGGCTCCCTTCACCCTCGTGACCGCCTCGTGGCTTTCTTGACGGAGGGTCCAAGTCTCCTGGATCTTATCTGATGAGAAAATCATGTTTCCGAAGGTTTCATTCCGTTTGGACTCCGTTTGATATTTTGTTTCTCCGAAACACTGAAATAGGAAAAAAAAACAATTCTGGGCTGGGCCTTCGGTTAATAGTTTAGTCCCAAAAGTAATATAAAAGTGGAAAATTAAGCCCAATATAGTCCAAAACAGTAGATAATATAGCATGGAGCAATCGAAAATTATAGATGCGTTGGAGACGTATCACGGGGTCGGTCGGGGTAGGTCGGGGTTGGGGTCGAGGCCGGGGTCGGGGTCACGGTCGGCGTCGGTCGGGGTCGGGGGCGAGCGCAGACGCACGGCGAGGGCAGGGCTCCGGCGGCGCGATGGGGAGGAGAGCGTGGGGATTTGGGGGGAAAGAGGCGGGATGAAGGGTTATTGTGTATATATATTGCATCATTTGACGGTTAAATATGTATACAAAATAGGAACATATATATTACATCATTCGACCCATGCATAATAATGGCTAAGTATGTATACAAAATAGGAACATATATATTACATCATTTGACCGATAACATAAGGTTCCTCGGCGTTGACGTTTTTGTTTTTGAGTCGGCTTCTTTCCCTTCTTGTTCGTTGAAGAATAATTGAGCCCCTCATTGTGACTTTGCCTTTTCCATGGAGTACGATTTTTCTTAGGTAATGTAGTACTGATTCTTCTTTTGACGTATACTTCTTCATCATCGTCATCTTCCCTCATTGGATTGCCGTACTGATCATAGTCTTCCTCGTTGGCGACTCCATCCATTCCAATGGTGTTCCTTTTGCCTATCCTCACGACAACACGGCTGGGATTGCGCGGGTCGGTTATGAAGAAGCATTGTGTCACGTGCTTAGCGTGTAACCATGGCTCGTTTTTTGCAATAGCGTTCACGGTAGCGCTCTTGGCGTCGGGTATAGTCGTGGTAGTGAAAGTCCGGTTTTGTCTTTCGACATTCTTAGCCCATCTGACACGGAACATCGTCGTGTTGTGCAATCTAGAGTAGTCAAGCTCCCAGATCTCCTCGACCCTTTTGTAAAATCTTTTAGTTGCACCGTTATCGCTGCCGGTCATGCATTCCATCGTCACCCCTGAGTTCTGATCATCACTGTCCATATCTTTGGCCTCCGTGTAGAACGTGTATCCTTTGATATCGTATGCCTGATAGGTTACGAGGTTGGGCGAGGGGCCATGTGCTAAGGCGTATATGAGCAATCCATCCTTAGAGCCCTCCTCCGGGGGATTAGCAATAATATGCTCTTTGAACCAATGCAGGAAAGTGGAGTTGTGCTCTCTAGTAACTACGGCGTCCGTCCTGCATACCCCCCAGTCACGATACTTCTTTGCGATAACTTCTTTGTGCAGTGGCATGAAAGTATCTACCTTGTCTAGGTGCTGTAGCACTACCAAGTTTGCTCTGTCAAAGTCGCTGCGTCCATCTGAGTATGCCACGTGCAGTTCCCTGCGACCGTTGGAGTGACCTTCTCCTTCGAGCCTCCCATAGTGCTTGTTAACGGGAAAACCAACACTAACACCAGGCGGCTGGTCTGCTCCATATAGAAAATTCTCGCAGAAAGAGATGCACTCTTGTGTCAGATAGCCCTGGAGGATGCTTCCATCCGGACGGGACATGTTACGAATGAATCCTTTGATGATCCCATTCATCCTCTCAAACGGCATCATGTTGTGCAGAAATGATGGCCCCAGGGCTATTATGTCGTCCACAATATGGACGCACAGATGCACCATCACGTCAAAGAATGCGGGCGGTAAGTACATCTCAAGCTCATTCAGTATCACAACGACCTCTTTCTGTAGCCTTCGGAGCTGCTTCACACTGATCTACTTTCGAGAGATGACGTCAAAAAAGTTGCAGAGACCAAAAAGCATGTCACGGACGTGCTTGTCCATTATCCCTCTGAGGGCAACAGGTATTATCTGCATCATCGTCACATAACAGTCATGGGACTTCATCCCGCTGAACCTTTTCTTGTCCGTGTCTAGATATCTTCTTATCTTGCCATAGTAACCGGAACTAACTTTGAATCCGATAAGGCACTTAAAGAATTGATCGATCCCAGCCTGACTTAAGGTGAAGCAAGAAGGGGGCAATAATCCTCTTTCTTTATTTTCTTGCCATTCTTCTCCCGCACCTTTGACTCTGTCTCTGTCTCGTCTGACTTTTTACGGGGCGGCATGTGCAGATCTTCCCTGATATTCAAATCTTGCAACTCTTTTCTTGCCTTCGGCCCATCCTTGGTCTTATCCGGCATGTTCATCAGTGTCGCGAGCAAGCTCTCAAGAACATTCTTACAGATATGCATTTGATCAAGGCAATGAGGTGTATCGAGTTTGTGCCAGTACTCCAAGTCCCAGAACACAGACCTCGTCTTCCATACCTTCAGCAGCGGCTCTGGTGCCTTTTTCACCGTCTTTCCCGGTGCGAGGCACTCCTTCCAGTTTTTCAACAGCTCATCGATTTCGGCGCCGCTCTGCTTACGTGGAGGTCCTCGATGCTCAGCGTGACCATTGAATAGATCTCCACGGTTTCTCCACGGGTCATCCTGTTCGAACCATCTTTGATGCCCCATGTACACGATTTTCCCAGACCCGCCATCTTTCCTTGACGTTAGCTGCTGAGACGTCGTATCATCCATGCACCGCGTGTATCCGCAATATCCATGGCACACCTGGCCTGCGACATATCCGTAACCGAGATAGTCGTGCACCGTCGTGATCAGCGCGGCTCTCATCTAGAAATGCTCGCCTTTGCTGGTGTCCCATGTCTTGGCCGGTGTTTTCCATAACGTGTCTAACTCCTCTTGAAGTAGCCCCAGATACAAATTAATATTATTTCCTAGTTGTTTCGGCCCTTGAATAAGCATGCTCATGTGAATGTACTTCGACTTCATGCGCAACCAGGGGGAGGCTGTACATCCATACAAACACGGGCCATGTGGTATGGTTGGTGTTCTGGTTGCCAAACAGATTCATGCCATCAGTACACGCGCCGAGCACGATGTTCCTTGCATCACATTCGAAATACCGATAGAAGTTGTTCAACACTCTCCACTGGCTTCCATCGTCGGGCTTCTTCCTCTCCGCGTGCCAGCGAATTAGCTTTGCTTCCTTTGGATCTACGAAATACCACTGGAGACGGGGAGTGATCGGTAAGTACCATACAACTTTCTGCGGACATTTCTTCCCGGCCTTCTTGTATCGAGAAGCATTGCACACCGGACAGCTTGTTTTTTCCGCGTGCTCCTTCCGATAAATTATGCAATCATTGATGCATGCATGGTATCTAACATGCGGCAGATCAAGAGGGCACACGATCTTCTTGGCCTCAACAACACTAGTAGGACATAGATTCCTCGCGGGAAGAACATCCTTTAGGTACTTGAGATACTCATCGAGGCTAGTGTCGGTCCATTTGTTTTAGCCTTCGTCTTCAGGAGTTGGAGCGTGAAACTCAAGCGGGTCACCTCAGGATTGCAACCATCATACAATGGGGTGTTCGAGTCTACCACCAGTTGCTCCATCTTAGCCTCCTCTCTAGAAGCAGCTCTCTCAGTACTCGTCTCCTTGCGAAGCAGTGCTTGAACATGAGGGTCCCGCATGATTGAACTTAGTACCGACGAACTCTGCTGCGTGGAGTCCACGTTCTCTCCGCCACCATGTCCGCCCCCTTCTCCTCCGCCATGTCCGGCCTCTTCCCCGCCACCATTATCGATCATCTCTTCATCTTGCCCCATGTCATCATTGCCTGCCCCGTCGGCGTCCTCAACATCGTCATCCTCATCTTCAATTATCCACCGAGTATAGCCATCCATGAAACCAGTCATGAGCAGGTGCGCTTCGACACGACCATCGTCATAGGGGTCGAGCCAAACTATTCCTTTGCATTTTTTACACGGACATAAAACCTCTGTCCGGTTATTTTCTTCCATGTCCCGCACCGCCGACCGCAACCACCTATCCACCATCGTTCCACTAACCATCATGAACGTCTAGATGGTAATAATAAACAAATTGATTATAAAAATGCGTGCATGCATCAAGGTCATACAAAAATTCGGCATGACCTTCCCTAAAAATAGGACATATAGATCTAGAGTTTCCCCAGAATTCGCCGAAACGGAAATAAATCGACATTTCGGCAAAACATAGGCAACTCAAAAGCACAATTTGGCGTCAACTCATGCCACACACACCATTTCCATCATATTGCCCAATTATCATATCACAGACACATACACATATTTCCATTTTGAAAAAGCCTGAAATTTTAATCACCTCTATGTCGAGATCGAGCACACGGTGGAGATGATGATGTAGGGAGATCAAAAGTGCACAAAGCTCTTCTTGACAAAGATATATCTAGTTAGGGGGCAAATAGGTCACTTAACTAAATGCTACATCTACCTAGCTAGCTAATTTGGGAGGAGACAACTTCAACTAGTGGAGGGCGAAGGAAAAAAGAGAAAGGAGATACATTAGTGGAGGTGGTTGATGACCCACAAGTATAGGGGATCGCAACAGCTTTCGAGGGTAGAGTATTCAACCCAAATTTATTGATTCGACACAAGGGGAGCCAACGAATATTCTCAAGTATTAGCAGCTGAGTTGTTAATTTCAACCACACCTGGAAACTTAGTATCTGCAGCAGAGTGTTTAGTAGCAAAGTAATACGATAGTGGTGGTAACGGTAACAAAAGAGTAATGAAAGCAAAGTAATATTTTTGGTATTATGTAGTGATTGTAACAATAGCAACGAGAAAGTAAATAAGCATAAACTAGTATATGGGAAGCTCGTAGGCATCGGATCAGTGATGGATAATTATGCCGGATATGGTTCATCATGTAACAGTCATAACATAGGGTGACATAGAACTAGCTCCAATTCGTCAATGTAATGTAGGCATGTATTCCGAATATAGTCATACGTGCTTATGGAAAAGAACTTGCATGACATCTTTTGTCCTACCCTCCCGTGGCAATGGGGTCCTAATGGAAACTAAGGGATATTAAGGCCTCCTTTTAATAGAGAACCGGAACAAAGCATTAGCACATAGTGAATACATGAACTCCTCAAACTAGGGTCATCACAGGTAAGTATCCCGATTATTGTCACTTCGGGGTTAACGGATCATAACACATAATAGGTGACTATAGACTTGCAAGATAGGATCAAGAACTCTCATATATTGATGAAAACATAATAGGTTCAGATCTGAAATCATGGCACTCGGGTCCTAGTGACAAGCATTAAACATAGCAAAGTCATAGCAACATCAATCTCAGAACATAGTGGATACTAGGGATCAAACCCTAACAAAACTAACTCGATTACATGATAAATCTCATCCAACCCATCACCGTCCATCAAGCCTACGATGGAATTACTCACGCACGGCGGTGAGCATCATGAAATTGGTGATGGAGGATGGTTGATGATGATGACGGTGACGAATCCCCCTCTTCGGAGCCCCGAACAGACTCCAGATCAGCCCTCCCGAGAGGTTTTAGGGCTTGGCGGCGGCTCCGTATCGTAAAACACGATGATATCTTCTCTCTGGTTTTTTTCTCCTCGAAACTCAATATATGGAGTTGGAGTTGGAGTTGGACAGGCAACAGGGGGCCCACGAGGTAGGGGGGCGTGCCCCCACCCTCGTGGAAAGGGTGTGGGCCCCTGGTCTTCATCTTCGTCGAGGATTTTTTATTATTTATTGTAAGATATTATGTGGAGTTTCAGGTCATTCCGAGAACTTTTGTTTTCTACACATAAAACAACATCATGGCAATTCTGCTGAAAACAGCGTCAGTCCGGGTTAATTCCATTCAAATCATACAAGTTAGAGTCCAAAACAAGGGCAAAAGTGTTTGGAAAGTAGATACGACGGAGACGTATCAACTCCCCCAAGCTTAAACCCTTGCTTGTCCTCAAGCAATTCAGTTGACAAACTAAAATAAATAAAGAAAAACTTTTACAAACTCTGTTTGGTCTTGTTGTTGTAAATGTGTCAAGCTAGCATTCAAGTTTTCAGCAAAGATTATAACTAACCATATTTGCAATAATTCTCAGGTCTCATGATTACTCATATCAATAGTGAAAGTGCAACTATCCCTAGGTGGTTTTGGTAATTCATAACAACATATAGGCTCATTGAGCTAATGCTATTCCAAGATGATTATTTCAGGAAAGCTCAATGATTGGCATGGCATGGATGTGAAAGTGGAACCCTCAAAATGCTAAGGACAAAGGATTGGCTCAAGCTCAAAAGCTCAAGACTCTTCATTTTATATTTAGTGATCCAAGATCACATTGAGTCCATAGGAAAAGCCAATACTATCAAGGAGGGATGAGGTGTTGCTTAATGAGCCTCTTGCTCCATGTGCTTAATGATATGCTCCAAAACCCTCAACTACTCTCCCATATCCACATATGACCTAAACTCTAAGCCAAACTCGGTCCTACCGATTTGTCCTATCCGGCGCCACCGAGTTTCTATTGTCATTAGCCACTACCAAACCCTAGCAATTCGTTCCTACCGATAAGGATCTCGGTCCCACCGAGATGGGGTTGCAAACTCTCTGTTTCCCTTTCGTAACTTTTCGGTCCCACCGAAAGAGCGAATCGGTCCCACCGAGATTGCAATGTAAACTCAGTGTTTCCCCTTTGTAACTTTTCAGTCTCACCGAGTTCCACTCGGTCCCACCGAAAGAGCAAATCGGTCCCACCGAGTTTTCCTGACCAACTCTCTGGTTAGCTAATTACCAAACTCGGTCTCACCGAGTTTGTGTAATCGGTCTCACCGAGATTACGTTATGCCCAAACCCTAACCGAATCGGTCCTACCGAGTTGCATATGAGTCCCACCGAAATTCCTAACGGTCACTAGGTCTACATTTTCGGTCCGACCGAGTTTTATGATTCGGTCTCACCGAGATTGGAAAACTGTGTAACGGTTGGATTTTGAGTGGAGGCTATATATACCCCTCCACCTCCTTCTCATTCGATGAGAGAGCAATCAGAACACACACATCATTCCTACTCATATGTTCTGAGAGAGAACCACCTACTCATGTGTTGAGACCAAGACATTCCATTCCTACCATATGAATCTTGATCTCTAGCCTTCCCAAGTTGCTTTCCACTCAATCTTCTTTCCACCAAATCCAAATCCTATGAGAGAGAGTTGAATGTTGGGGAGACTTTCATTTGAAGCACAAGAGCAAGGAGTTCATTACCTACACACCATTTGTTACTTCTTGGAGAGTGGTGTCTCCTAGATTGGCTAGGTGTCACTTGGGAGCCTCCGACAAGATTGTGGAGTTGAACCAAGGAGTTTGTAAGGGCAAGGAGATCGCCTACTTCGTGAAGATCTACCGCTAGTGAGGCAAGTCCTTCGTGGGCGTTGGCCATGGTGGGATAGACAAGGTTGCTTCTTCGTGGACCCTTCGTGGGTGGAGCCCTCCGTGGACTCGCGCAACCGTTGCCCTTGGGTGGAGCCCTGTGTGGACTCGCGCAACCGTTACCCTTCGTGGGTTGAAGTCTCCATCAACGTGGATGTAGGATAGCACCACCTATCCGAACCACGGGAAAAACATCCATGTCTCCAATAGCGTTTGAATTCTCCAAACCCTTCCCTTTACATTCTTGCAAGTTGCATGCTTTACTTTCCGCTGCCAATATACTCTTTGCATGCTTGCTTGAATTATGTGATGATTGCTTGACTTGTCCTAAAATAGCTAAAATCTGCCAAGAACTAAAATTGGGAAAAGGTTAAGTTTTTATTTGGTCAAGTAGTCTAATCACCCCCCCTCTAGACATACTTTTGATCCTACAAGTGGTATCAGAGCTTTGGTCTCCATTTTCTTGATCCCCATAGCTTTTGGTGGTCATAGCCTTGGTTTCACAACCTAGGAGAGTATGGCGTCTAGCAAGGGAAATTATCACCGTAGAGGTCCTTACTTTGATGGTACTAATTTTGCTAGTTGGAAGCATAAAATGAAAATGCATATTCTTGGACATAACCCCGCCGTTTGGGCTATTGTGTGTGTTGGTTTGCAAGGTGACTTCTTTGATGGGAAAGAACCAAACCGTGAAGCTACCGCGGATGAGTTGAAGATGTTGCAATACAACGCTCAAGCTTGTGATATTCTCTTCAACGGATTGTGCCCCGAAGAATTCAACAAAATCAGCCGCCTTGAGAATGCAAAGGAAATTTGGGACACTTTGATTGATATGCACGAAGGTACCGACTCCGTCAAGGAATCCAAGTTGGATGTGCTTCAAAGCCAACTTGACAAGTTCAAGATGAAGGATGGTGAAGGTATCGCTGAAATGTACTCTAGGCTTGCTCTCATCACAAATGAGATTGCCGGCTTAGGAAGTGAAGAGATGACCGACAAATTCATCATCAAGAAGATCCTAAGAGCCTTGGATGGAAAATATGATACCGTGTGCACATTGATCCAAATGATGCCCAATTACAAAGATCTCAAGCCAACGGAGGTGATTGGAAGGATTGTTGCTCATGAGATGTCACTTAAGGATAAAGAGGAACTTCACAACAAATCAAGTGGTGCCTACAAAGCCTCATGTGAAGCCCCTACATCATCAAGTGAGAAACAAGACTTCAATGAAGAATTGAGCTTAATGGTGAAGAACTTCAACAAGTTCTACAAGAGTAGAAGCAAAGATAGAAGCTCCAAGTCAAGGTCCTACAATGACAAAAGATCTTCTAGTCGAGAGCGAAACTGTTACAATTGTGGAAGACCCGGACACTATTCCAATGAGTGTACGGCTCCCTACAAGAGAAGAGAAGATTCTCCAAAAAGAAGAAGCAAAGGATCATCACCAAGAGAGAGAAGGAGTGGAGACGATCGTTATGAACAAAGATACTCACGGAGAAGCAAGGATTCGGAAAGGAAGGAAAAATCATCAAGGAGCTATACAAGACGAAGACATCAAGCTCATGTTGGTGAATGGGTATCCGGCTCCGACTCCGACAGCCACTCCGAAAGAAGTTATCACTCCGACTCCGAAGATACTCAAGATGAAGGTGTTGTCGGTCTAGCACTTGTGTCATCCAACTCCTACGACATATTTGACTCACCAAATGAAGGAATTGGAAGATGCTTCATGGCCAAAGGTCCTAAGGTAACACACCCCGAGTATGTTGATTTCAATAGTGATGAAGATGACTTGTTAGGTGATGATTTGATTGGTGACAACTCTAGTGATGAATACTATGATGAAAGACCAATTAATCATGCTAATCAAGATAAAACAAATGACAATGATAAGGAGAAGATTGAGGCTCTAACTAAAGAACTAAAAATTCTTAAGTTAGCCCATGACACTATCTTCGAAGATCATCGAGAACTTTTAAGGTCTCATGAGAAGCTACGCTTTGAAAAGCTCAATCTTGAGCAAGAGCATGAGTTCTTAAAAGCAATCAATGATGATCTCCGCAAGAAGAGTTCTTCTTACATTGCCAAGCGTTTACTCTTATCCACTTACATGCCTCAAGTCAAGTCTAGCAACAAGAAAGATTCTTCCTCTAGTAGTAACAATGATCATGCTAAATCCAATATTGTTGCTTCTAGTAGTTCTCTTGATTCCACTAATGATTCTCTTAGCCAAGTTACACTTGAGCAAGAAAATAGCTTATTGAAGGGAATTATAGAGAAAGGAGTGTACAAGAGCCTTGCCGGGAGTAAGCAATTCGAGGAAATTGTGCGCAAGCAAGGAATGCACCGGAAGAATCAAGGTGTTGGTTTTGAACGAAAGTTCAATGCCAATGGAGTTGAATGGGAAGAAGATCAATACCCCAAGACGAAGTTTGTCCCTCAACAAGAGAAGTATACTTCTTTCAAAGGGACACAAGCTCAAGATGATCTTCCACCACAAGACTACGAGCAAAAAGGGAAGGACAAGCTTCAAGAGGAAATTGATGCATTTGAAGAAGCTCCAAAGACCTTAGTCAAGTGGATTCCCAAGACTACTTCAAGTTCCACTTCATCAAATACGACTACAACTCCAAGGATTCCCATCAAGATGATGTGTATCCAAAAGAAGAAGAACTAGAGAGTTCTCGAGGGTGACTCCGCCAACATACTTCACTCTCATCATTTTGGCAAGAACAAGTGCAATCAACTTCCACATCTTGCACTAGTTCAAGGAGTCACAAACCCTCTTGTTGGTAAGACAAGGGACAAGGTAACCTCAAGTTTTCATGGACATCATCTTTTGTGTGCATCACTCAATGTCTATGGATATCCTTGTTTGTTCCTTGTGGGACTAACCCATGTAGGTATTGAAAGTGCAATTCACTCAAAAGGATAGCTCCAAGAGATCTACATCAACATTGAGCATCCACATCTTCAATATCTACATGAAGTCATCATCGACAAAACCCAAGGTTAGTTCATCCCTCTTAGGGGGGATATCACATCTAGGGGGAGCTTTACTCTAAGACTTGAGCTAAAGCAACTCTAAAGATGTGAACAAAACAATGCTTTATGTAAAAGTGGTAACCCCACTTGAGCTTAAACGATGAGTATGACCTACGATCAAGTGTTCTCACTTGACTCCTAAGTCAATATACTCATATATAGATGACCTAGTCATCGCAAATTGCTTGATAGATGCTAGAATTGGTTGTGCATGCTTTGCCTCATATTTCATTTGCTATCTTATTGTGTGAGCATGTTGGTTGCATATTTTGCTCATTCAAGGACATCCACTTGTTGTTTTGACTGTTTGGCTTTATCTTCTTTTGCCAAGTGGATGGACAAGAATGCCTAAGAACCTCCTCTAGCTATCTATGCTTTTCTCGTCTCAAACTCTATTCATGCTGCATCACAAAATTTGATCAAGTCAGATTCGAACCACTCTGTGTGAGGAGCGCTCGGAGTCCCCAATTCGTCATAGACTTAAACTTCCAAAACCTCTTTATGAATCTCGGTCTGACCGATACTTCATTCTCGGTCCTACCGAGTTCATTAAGTTGATCTAGGTTTTTGATCTCGGTGCAACCGATTTGAACTTTTCGGTCACACCGAGTTGCAATAACTGTACACAGTTTTGTATCTCGGTGCCACCGAGTTGTTCCACTCGGTCACACCGACAGGGTCGGGCTATATATAGTGACGGGCAGAATTTTGGAAATTTCTCCGAAACCTCCTCGCTCGCGCGATAGCCTGCTCTGCCCTCGAGGTCTCCGGATCGTCTCCTCGCCGCCAGCAGCCTCCAGTTGCTGGTCTTCGCCGCCGTCAACGGATTTCTGCCCCGTCGTTGCCGCCGTAGCAAGTCCACGCCGAACTAGGGTATGGACTTGATCATTGTGCTATTCCTTAATCTGATTCCCAGCACATTGTGATTATCATGTATCTTGCCACGATTGATAAACTTCTATCCAGTCAAAACGCTCGTAGACTAGGTTTAATTCGAAAATTTTAGGGTTAGGTTTCCGCCGAAACCATCTCGGACCCACCGAGTTGAAAAACTCGGTCCCACCGATCTGGCTTTTGCCATTGCACAAGTTAAACTCGGTCTGACCGAGAATAACTTATCGGTGTGACCGATTTTCGAATTCTGTGAAACCCTAGCAGTGTCGGTGCCACCGAACTGTGACTCGGTCCGACCGAGTTCACCAGTTCTGGTGCCAAAACTGCTTCGGTGTCACCGAGTTTGAAAATCGGTAGATCCGAGATGCTTTCTGTGGAAAACTAAAACTAAGTTTTTGAATTAATCTTTTGCAAAAATCTCTGCTTTTTGTGATGCTCATCCACTCTATCTCTTCTATAATCTATTCACAGGGTCAGCAGTCAGCTTGCAGCATGTCTGACCAAAGTGACAGCCAAAGCCTCTTAGAGCAGCAAGTTGTGATGAGTGAGGGCACTAGCCCCTCAAGCTCTTCTGATGATGGCAGCAGGAGCACACCCAGCAATCTGCCTAAGGCTGCCACACGTCAAAGGAAGAAGAGAACGTCTGATTCTGAGGATGAAGACTATGTGGCAGAGGAAGAGGCCACTTCCAAGAGGGTTGAGCCAGCTCAAGGCTCAAAGCCAGGTCTGAAAATCAAGAGGCCAGCGGGCGGGCAGCCAATGTCAAAGGCTAGAGCCTCAACTGAGAAGCCTGCACCTGCCCCCATTGAGCCCATTGCTGTTGAGGGAAAAAAGAGGAAAGAGAGAGTGAAGAAGACTATAGCCAAAGTGCTTGGGAGAGCCTCCATCATGGTAGAAGAGGAGGAGGAAGAAGAGGTTGCTGCACCAGCACCCAAGGCAGCAAAACTTATGGGTGATGCCATAAGGTCAGGGAGAGCTGCATCCAAGCCCAAGGAAGCTCCTAAGGCTGCATCTAAGCCTAAGACAGCTCCAAAGAGGAACACAAGGAGTATACCTGCTACAGAAAAGAACAAGGCCCCAGTGCCTGAAGCTGTTGAAGAAGAGGAAGAGAGTGTCCTTCGGAAGCTCAAGCCCAAGATCCCAGACCACAACAATGCTCATCCTGTGGCTGAGGACATGAAGCTCAGGAGAGACTCAGGGCTCAGGAAATGGAGGGAAGCAGATCCATATGCTTCTAGGAGAAGGACTGCCGTGGACTACAGATTTCACACAAAGGAGCAACAAGATTTTTATGAGACTGTTTTGCTTAACAAGAAGCCAATCGTTTGCGACATGAGATGGGTCGACTGGACCTATATCAAGGAGAATGAAGAGCACTATCCAGGAGTTCAGGACAGCTTCAGAGCGTGTGGAGTAGAGGACTTTGTTGGGCAGAAGCTCACAAAGTGGAACGAGGAACTCATCATGCAGTTCTACTCCACAGCTCACTTTTACCCGGATGGAAGGATTACTTGGATGTCAAGGTAACAGAAGTCCAGTCTGTAGTGGAGCAGCTTCAGGAGGACATGAATGAAAGGAGAGGCAGGACTACCACTCATGCTTTTTCTAGAGTGCCACGAGGCCCGAGGTCATCTGCACTGCCAGTTGCTGACACCAGAACCACCACCTCAGCACCAGCCACAGCCTCAGCTCCAGCGTCTACCTCAGCTCCAACTCCAGCAACTACTTCAGCATCTACAGAAGCCTTCGTCCTTGGAGTGATTCGGACTCCACCACCACCTGAAGATCAAGCCTGAGCGATGACTTAGCACTATGAATTTTCTAGGAACTTTTTGGTAACTTGTTGCCAAAGGGGGAGAAGATGTATAGATCATAGGCTTCGAGAGAGAGAGAGTGTTGCTTTTCTCTCTTGCTTTATTTGGTGGTCTTTCGAACTTTTTCTGCTTTTGAGTGCTTGATACTATGTCATTATGTGTGAGACATCGATGATCATGTGTTTGATCATAAGCTACACTTAATGTTTGCTTAATGCTTGCTTAAATATTATCATGCTATCTATCGCTTGTGATCATTCACTATTCTTGGTGATGAGTGCATGTATTTCATTCTTATCATTTTGAGCGCTCCACCAAGATGTATGTGACATGGAAGAGTAACCCATGACTCTAACTCTTTGTGCATTTGCAGTCCAAAGCAAATTTTATATATGCACAAATTTAGGGGGAGCTCTTACTTATCACATACTTCTCAAAGCGACGATATACTCCATGCTTATTATTATTCATCGAAGCTTTGATCTATATGTTTTCATCAATTACCAAAAAGGGGGAGATTGAAAGTGCAACTATCCCTAGGTGGTTTTGGTAATTCATAACAACATATAGCTCATTGAGCTAATACTATTCCAAGATGATTATTTCAGGAAAGCTCAATGATTGGCATGGCATGGATATGAAAGTGGAACCCTCAAAATGCTAAGGACAATGGATTGGCTCAAGCTCAAAAGCTCAAGACTCTTCATTTTATATTTTAGTGATCCAAGATCACATTGAGTCCATAGGAAAAGCCAATACTATCAAGGAGGGATGAGGTGTTGCTTAATGAGCCTCTTGCTCCATGTGCTTAATGATATGCTCCAAAACCCTCAACTACTTTCCCATATCCACATATGACCTAAACTCTAAGCCAAACTCGGTCCTACCGATTTGTCCTATCCGGCGCCACCGAGTTTCTATTGTCATTAGCCACTGCCAAACCCTAGCAATTCGGTCCTACCGATAAGGATCTCGGTCCCACCGAGATGGGGTTGCAAACTCTCTGTTTCCCTTTCGTAACTTTTCGGTCCCACCGAAAGAGCGAATCGGTCCCACCAAGATTGCAATGTAAACTCAGTGTTTCCCCTTTGTAACTTTTCGGTCTCACCGAGTTCCACTCGGTCCCACCGAAAGAGCAAATCGGTCCCACCGAGTTTGCCTGACCAACTCTCTGGTTAGCTAATTACCAAACTCGGTCTCACTATGCAAACTCATAGCTAATCAAGCATGGCACAAGCAACTATGATCTCTAATTGTCATTGCGAACATGTTTATTCATAACAAGCTGAATCAAGAACGATGAACTCATCATATTTATAAAAACAAAAGAGGTCGAGTTCGTACCAGCTTTTCTCATCTCAGTCAGTCCATCATATATCATCATAATTGCCATTCACTTGCACGACCGAACGATGTGAATAATAATAAGAGTGCACGTGCATTGGACTAAGCTGGAATCTGCGAGCATTCAATAAACAGGAGAAGACAAAGCAATATGGGCTCTTGGTTAAATCAACAATAAAGCATATAAGAGCCACTTCAACAATTTAATCATGGTCTTCTCCTATGGACCCCCAAAGAAAGAAAAGAAATAAAACTATTTACACGGGAAAGCTCCCAACAAGCAAAATAAGAACGAGAAATCTTTTGGGGTTTTCTTTTTAATTACTACTACAAGCATGGAAAGTAAATTAATTAAAAGCTACAACTAAATTTTTTTGGTTTTTTTCTTAAGGTTTATTAAACACACAAGAAGAAAGCATAAAAGGAAATAAACTAGCATGGATGATACAATGAAAAAAATATGAGCACCGACATCTAGCAATGAGTGTGTGTGAACATAAATGTAATGTCGGTGAGAAATATGTACTCCCCCAAGCTTAGGATTTTGGCCTAAGTTGGTCTATGGCCATGGCTGGCCTGGCTGATATCCATAATAATAGTTGGGGTCGTACTGCGACACAGCGGCTATCGCCTCCTGAGTTGCAGTGTGGCGACGAGCGGCCTCCACTCTCCTCTCGTACTCATCTGCCTCCTCTCTGGTAATAGTATATCCTCCTCTTGCCTGATAATCAAAGAAAGCAGGAGCAGGGAGAGTAATACGGACAACATGGCGTCTGTCATAGATTAGTCGATACTGGAGAGGTGATTCGTTCCTCTCGACAAAATGGTGAGAAACCATAGAATCAAAATTTAAATAAGCAGGAGGCAACTCCATGTCTCCTTCACGAACGTCTATCTCAAGAAATTTAGCTAAGCGGGTTGCATAAATTCCTCCAAAGAAATCTCCATTATATCTATTATGATGCAACCTACAAGCTACAATGGCTCCCATATGATAAGATTGGTCTCCTGACACAGCACTCCTGAGAATGCTAAGGTCAGGGACACACATGTGACATGCTTCATCCTTAGCATTTATGCACCTACCTATGAAGAGAGCAAAATAATGTATAGCAGGAAAGTGAATGCTCCCTATGGTAGCTTGCGTTATATCTCTAGATTCCCCTATATTTATACTACCAAGAAAGTTTCTAAATTCAGATTTAGGGGGATCCCTAACACTACCCCATTGTGGAAGTTTGCAAGCAAAAGTGAAATCCTCTAAGTCCATGGTATAAGATTTGTCATAAAGATCAAACATGATTGAAGGAGAATTACGCGAAGATGAATACTCAAACCACCTCACAAAAGAGCTTGTGAGATCATGATACTGGGGGGCATTTGGAGAACTTTTATTTTTGAGGTATTTTTATATTGCACGGATAATCAGATAATAGAAAGAAAATTATTTATTTTTACTTTACTTCAATTAAATAATAGAAAGTATAGAGAGGGTACAGAAGGTTGTGCTTCTAGTTTCATCCATCTCATGTTCATCAAAAGGAATCCACTAACAAGGTTCATCAAGTCTTGTTAACAAACTCATTCCGATTAACATGAAACCAGAGAAATTTCGAATAGCACTAGGTTACCTCAACGGGGATATGCACATCCCCAATAATAAGTATATCATATTTCTTCTTGATAGTAAGAAGAGGAAATTCAAAACCTCCAAATATAATCAATGGAATTTTCCGATATAATTGATACTATGAACTTGAGGTTGTTTCCTCGGAAAGTGTACCGTATGCTCATTACCATTAAAATGAAAAGTGACATTGCCTTTGTTGCAATCAATAACGGCCCCTGCAGTATTAAGAAAAGGTCTTCCAAGAATAATAGACATACTATCGTCCTCGGGAATATCAAGAATAACAAAGTCCGTTAAAATAGTAACGTTTGCAACCACAACAGGCACATCCTCACAAATACCGACGGGTATAGCAGTTGATTTATCATCCGTTTGCAAAGATATTTCAGTAGGTGTCAACTTATTCAAATCAAGTCTACGATATAAAGAGACAGGCATAACACTAACACCGGCTCCAAGATCACATAAAGCAGTTTTAACATAGTTTCTTTTAATGGAGCATGGTATAGTAGGTACTCCTGGATCTCCAAGTTTCTTTGGTATTCCACCCTTAAAAGTATAATTAGCAAGCATGGTGGAAATTTCAGCTTCTGGTATCTTTCTTTTATTTGTAACAATATCTTTCATGTACTTAGCATAAGGATTCATTTTGAGCATATCAGTCAATCGCATACGCAAAAAGATAGGTGTAATCATTTCAGCAAAGCGCTCAAAATCCTCATCATCCTTTTTCTTGGATGGTTTGGGAGGAAAAGGCATGGGTTTTTGAACCCAAGGCTCTCTTTCTTTACCATGTTTCCTAGCAACAAAGTCTTTCTTATCATAATGTTGATTCTTTGATTGTGGGTTATCAAGATCAACAGCAGGTTCAATTTCTACATCATTATCATTACTAGGTTGTGCATTATCATGAACATCATCATTAACATTTTCATTAGGTTCATGTTCATTTCCAGATTGTGTTTCAACATTAGACATAGAGATATCATTTGGATTATCAGGTGGTTCAGCAATAGGTTCACTAGAAGTTTGCATAGTTCTATCATTTTTCTTTTTCTTCTTTTTAGAAGAACTAGGTGCATCAATTTTATTTCTCTGAGAATCTTGCTCAATTCTCTTAGGGTGGCCTTCAGGATACAAAGGTTCCTGAGTCATTCTACCAGTTCTAGTAGCCACTTTAACAGCATAATTATTTTTCTTACTATTCATCTCATTGAGCAATTCCTTTTGAGCTTTAAGTACTTGTTCTACTTGAGTGGTAACCATAGATGCATGTTTGCTAACAAGTTTAAGTTCACCTCTAATATTAGCCATATAATCACCCAAGTATTTAATCATATCAGCATCTTGTTTTAATTGTCTACCAAAATAAGCATTGAAGTCTTCTTGCTTAAACATAAAAGTATCAAACTCATCCAAGCATTGACTAGCAATTTTAGTAGGAGGGATTTCAGCTTTATCATATATATAGAGAGAATTTACCTTTACTATCTGTGCCGGGTTATCGGGGTCTGGAGGTTCTTCAATAAGTAAAGGATCAAGATCATATGTTTCTTCGATAGGCGGTAAATTAAGACCATGCATTTCTTCAATAGGAGGTAAATTCTTAACATCTTCAGCTTTAATACCTTTTTCTTTATAGATTTCTTTGCCTCTTGCATATCTTCGGGACTGAGAAATAGGACATCTCTCTTCTTCGGAGTTGGTTTAGGAATAGGATCATTAATTGGAGCAGGAGCTGGCTCAGGAGGTGTCCAATTATTTTCATTTGTCAACATATTATTCAATAAGATTTTAGCTTCATCCGGTGTTCTTTCCCTGAAAAGAGAACCAGCACAACTATCCAGGTAATCTCTAGAAGCATCGGTTAGTCCATTGTAAAAGATATCAAGTATTTCATTTTTCTTAAGAGGATGATCAGGCAAAGCATTAAGTAACTTGAGAAGCCTCCCCCAAGCTTGTGGGAGACTCTCTTCTTTAATTTGCACAAAGTTGTATATTTCCTTTAAAGCAGCTTGTTTCTTATGAGCAGGGAAATATTTAGCAGAGAAGTAGTAAACCATATCCTGGGGACTACGCACACAACCAGGATCAAGAGAATTAAACCATATCTTAGCATCACCCTTTAATGAGAACGGAAATATTTTAAGGATATAAAAGTAGCAAGATCTCTCATCATTAGTGAACAGGGTGGCTATATCATTTAATTTAGTAAGATGTGCCACAAAATTTTCACATTCATACCCATGAAAAGGATCAGATTCAACCAAAGTAATTATATCATGATCAACAGAGAATTCATAATCCTTATCAGTAACACAGATAGGTGAAGTAGCAAAAGCAGGGTCAGGTCTCATCCTAGCATTTAGAGATTGCTTATTCCATTTAGCTAATAACCTTTTGAGTTCATATCTATCTTTGCAAGCTAAAATAGCTAAAGAAGCTTCTTGATCAAATAAATAACCCTCAGGAATAACAAGTGATTCTTCATCATCATAATCAGATTCAATATTTTCAATCTCTCTAGCGCTAGAAAGTCGTTCCTCGAGAAAATCACCAAGTGGCACAGTAGTATCAAGCACAAAAGTAGTTTCATCATAAGTATCATGTATAGAAGAAGTAGCATCATCAATAACATGCGACATATCAGAACGAATAGCAGAAGCAGGTGTAGGTGTCGCAGGCTTACTCATAACAGAAGGTGAATCAAGTGCAGAGCTAGATGGCAGTTCCTTACCTCCCCTCGTAGTTGAGGGATAAATCATGGTTCTTGGATCTTTCAAGTTCTTCATAATGATAAGCAGATATAAATCCCAAGTGACTCAAAGAATAGAGCTATGCTCCCCGGCAACGGCGCCAGAAATTAGTCTTGATGACCCACAAGTATAGGGGATCACAACAGCTTTCGAGGGTAGAGTATTCAACCCAAATTTATTGATTCGACACAAGGGGAGCCAAATAATATTCTCAAGTATTAGCAGCTGAGTTGTCAATTTCAACCACACCTGGAAACTTAGTATCTACAGCAGAGTGTTTAGTAGCAAAGTAATACGATAGTGGTGGTAACGGTAACAAAAGAGTAATGAAAGCAAAGTAGTACTTTTGGTATTATGTAGTGATTGTAACAATAGCAACGAGAAAGTAAATAAGCTTAAACCAGTATATGGAAAGGTCGTAGGCATCGGATCAGTGATGGATAATTATGCCGGATGTGGTTCATCATGTAACAGTCATAACATAGGGTGACATAGAACTAGCTCCAATTCGTCAATGTAATGTAGGCATGTATTCCGAATATAGTCATACGTGCTTATGGAAAAGAACTTGCATGACATCTTTTGTCCTACCCTCCCGTGGCAGCGGGGTCCTAATGGAAACTAAGCGATATTAAGGCCTCCTTTTAATAGAGAATCGGAACAAAGCATTAGCACATAGTGAATACATGAACTCCTCAAACTATGGTCATCACCGGTAAGTATCCCGATTATTGTCACTTCGGGTTAACGGATCATAACACATAATAAGTGACGATATACTTGCAAGATAGGATCAAGAACTCTCATATATTGATGAAAACAAAATAGGTTCAGATCTTAAATCATGGCACTCGGGCCCTAGTGACAAGCATTAAGCATAGCAAAGTCATAGCAACATCAATCTCAGAACATAGTGGATACTAGGGATCAAACCCTAACAAAACTAACTCGATTACATGATAAATCTCATCCAAGCCATCACCGTCTAGCAAGCCTATGATGGAATTACTCACGCACGGCGGTGAGCATCATGAAATTGGTGATGGAGGATGGTTGATGATGACGACGGTGACGAATCCCCCTCTCCGGAGCCCCGAACGGACTCCAGATCAGCCCTCCCGAGAGGTTTTAGGGCTTGGCGGCGGCTCCGTATCCTAAAATGCGATGAAATCTTCTCTCTGATTTTTTTCTCCCCAAAACTCAATATATGGAGTTGGAGTTGGAGTCGGAGAGGCAACAGGGGGCCCACGAGGTAAGGGGCGGGGGCGCGCCCCTACCCTCGTGGAAAGGGTGTGGGCCCCCTGGTCATCATCTTTGGCGAGGATTTTTTATTATTTATTGTAAGATATTCCTTGGAGTTTCAGGTCATTCCGAGAACTTTTGTTTTCTGCACATAAAACAACATCATGGAAATTCTGCTGAAAACAGCGTCAGTCCGGGTTAGTTCCATTCAAATCATACAAGTTAGAGTCCAAAACAAGGGAAAAAGTGTTTGGAAAAGTAGATACGACAGAGACGTATCAGTGGTGTGTAGTTAGCTAGGAGTAATGAAGAGAGAGAAAGGTAGGTAGAAGAGGGAGAGTAATGGGGGGAGAAGTATTGAGGAAGAAGAAGAGTGGGAGAGGGAGGATGGGAGGTAGGGGAAGGGAGGATGGGCGGGAAGGATGGGTGGGTGGAAAAAGGTGGTGGGGTCCTGCGACTTAGCAGTAGTGCGGGAGCGAGAACGCGCTACTTCTAATGGAGTAGCAGTAGTGCGTGTTTCTCGCACGCGCTACTTCCAAAAGGGGCCAACCGTGTCGACAATTTCAAAATTAGCAGCAGCAACCTGAGCAAAAAGCGCGCTACTACGATTTGTGTGGTAGTAGCGCGCCCCGCGACACCGCGCTGCTGCTAAACTTAGGGTGTTGGTTACTGTCTGTGGATTTTTGTAGCAGCGCGGTTTAGCCCCCAAGCGCTACTGCTAAATTCACATCAGTAGCGTGTTTTCCTTGACCGCCCTACTGCTAATTAGCAGTAGCGCTTCTTTTTGTGCTGCGTTGCTGCTAATATTCTGTGTATAAGGTTTTCCCTAGTAGTGTTAGGTCCCATGCAAGAAATAGGAATGAATTTCAAACACCAGGGCATTGTTGATTGCCGGCAAAACATTGAGATGACTCATTTTTAAATACTAGTAAATCCAAAACTCATCTGAAATTCATGAAACTTGGCATGCTTTCATGGAGCGGCATCAACATGCCGTGGTAAAAATTGTGTCTCGTTTGAGGCAGGTTTGGGTATATGCTTCTCACAAACCAGAGTTTCTCACAACAAGCATCAAGGTTTTGGTAGGGAACGTCCCACCTTTGGGGACGAAACGATATTCACTGCCTCTTATTGCTTCCAAAAAATTTCTCGTGTCAACATAGAACAACAGGAGTGCTGTGTCAATTTTTGTGATTTTTCAGGGTTCTTTCGAACATTTTTATGCATTAACTGAGTTTTCTATGCATTTATGTGCATATTCAACTTTGAACTACATGCACATGCTCCAGTGCATATAAATTGGTTGAAAAAATCAAATCTGTGTCCTTGGGTGCATGCTTAGGTCCCATGCAATAAATGGGAATGAATTTCAAACACCAGGGCACCGTTGGTTGCTGACAAAACATTGAGATGCCTAGTTTTTAAATTCTAGTAAATCCAAAACTCGTCTGAAATTCATGAAACTTGGCATGCTATCATGGAATGGCACCCGACATGATGTGGTATTTTTCGTGTCCATTTTGAGAGAAGGTGCACTCGAATAATGACAGCCAACAAAGGCATTTTGAAAAAATAGCTGCCACTTAATATCTCAAATGTTTGTATAATTCAAAACGTGTGCATTCTATTAACCATTCACGTGACGCCGCGTGTCTTGGTTTTAATGGTTGTAGGAGGTGCCGTGCGGACAGCTGCTTGACCTTGACTGAACGGGAGGCGTGCGAGCGTAGGTCGGTGCGCAGGCTGACCGAGAGGCGTGCAAGCTCTCCTCCAATGCGCAGCCTCATTGGGAAGTGTGTGAGCTTTACGTTGCGCAGGCTCACTGGGAAGCAAGCCCTTTGACTTCCATGGTCGCCCGCCTTCCTCTCCATTAATGGAGCCCGAGCTGCTGTTTAATATGGGCAGCCTTACTATTCGCCTCCCATTCCCCTCCCCCCCCCCCCCCCCCCCCCCCGCAGACCTCGACTACCATGGCACAGAATGATCGTCTGCCACTAGTCTTCAAGTTTGGTGAAGTCGACTCCGAGCCGGAGAAGATAGAAAATAAGGAGGAATGGGGCCTCATGGACATGGCCCAGACTGAGCTGGCCGCGGCGGTTGCTGCCCTCGCTCCCGTCCCAGCTCCCATCCACGCGCCCGCGCCAGGGACCATCCCCGTAAAATTGACGGGCTGGTCGCCGAGCACTATCGCAGAGCTGGAAGGCGCGGGCGTCAGCGAGGTCCCCGCGGACGCAGCGCCAGCGCCCGTGCCCGTGCATGCCCCTCCACCCACCGTGCCACTGGCCCCTATGCGTTTGGCTACATCCGTCGCGCCCCTCCACCCACCGTGGCGCCGGTCCCCGTGCGTTTGGCTGCACCCACCGCGCCCGTGCCTGTGCCCCCCCTCAGCGGCATGGGATGCTGCCATCGACCGCTACCTCTCAGCGACGCCAGTTGCCGTCCACCCGCGCCCCGCTCGTCGATCGCGCGACGACATGATGTTTGATTTACAAGTGAAGAACATTTTGTGCTGCCTTGAAGACTTCAACAACGGGGTCCCGGAGGACAACGACGACAACGACGGTGCAGCACGCCGCCTCCGCCGCCGCCGGAAATAGTTTTTTGGGGGTTTAATACTGTATCTCGAATTCTCGATCATATGAATATAAATTCGCAGTGTGACTGAATGAAAGATATGGTTTGAACGAACTTGCGTTTTTCTCTCTCAATGTACAGACTTATCAAACGATTTTCTTTTGAAAAAAACGTCAACGGTTTTTAAATATAAAACACTCATCGCAAACGTTTTAGTTAGAACACCCGTATGCAAACCGACAGCTTCCCCAGGAAGCCAAGGGAAAATGTGCCGAGCAGGATTTCTGCATCCCTTCAACGCAAATGGTTGTTTTGCATGACCCATGTGCAACCACGTAGAGACAATTGGGTAAGATTTGCATATCTGCCATTTTGGGTATGTTGCCATTTCTCAAACTAGAAAGATTGACATTTGTTTATCTAGTAACATTGCCATTTGTCAACCTTGTAACACTATGGTTTGTCAAAATATGCAGCTACAAATCACTAGCACTATCTAATTTTTGCAACTAAAATCACTAGCAATGTTCATATGGACACCACTAGCAGGCTTGAGTTCATGGACTCATATGCAAATGTACCATTGATTACAGACAACAAGTCATCAACCCACAACGAGAACGAGGATACACGTTAGATTATAGATCATTTCCAACAAAACATTCTAGTAAAGTTTTTCTCACACAACAAATAACAAAGCAATGAAATGAACTTTAGCTCAACCACTCGTCGGCGTTGGAAACGCTTGCTTTGAACCAGAAGTGTTTCTCTGGGAAGGGCCAGCTACTGTCAATCTTGACACCAACGCAGGACTGATCATCCAGGCTGAAGCGGCCTATTTCAATACCCATATTGGGACGGTAGGGAAGCATAGTAATTACCGAGGTATAGATACAGTTGCTTCTCATAAATGGTAGTAACGTTGTGTCAACAGCATCTGGATCGCCTTCCACCATCATTGGATAGTTTTATCCAAGGAAGAGCGAGTTTCCTCCAAGACTTCCAATAATGAACCAGGGAGAAGGTGTTGGCGCTAGTACACCATATCCATCCCGATACCGTGCAACGGATGTTGGAATAGGTCTGGAGAGTGCGACCATACGAGACAACACCTACTTCCTTAGTAACATTAGTAGTGCCCCGTATACAGACAAGAAGAGGTGATCCATTGGAATAAGTTGCCAGGCGCCACTGAGTATATGGGTCCTGCTCGTCCCCATGCTCGTGAATAAAAATTTCATGTATAGGTGGTGGAATGTTCACAGGACCTTGGAAACACAAGAAGGTTAATTAGTAAAGGGAAACTAGCTAACCTGCATGCATGTGGATGAAACAATTATAATTACAGTGGAAGACAAACATACCGAAATCATGAGGATTCCATGGAAAAACAGTGCCACGAGTGGTGGAAGCAAACACAAGATCCTCGTATTGAATTGCATCACAGTACTGACCCGTGTATAGAAACTGATTTTTGAGCAATATCCATCGAGGCATGGAAGTAAGGAAGGCAGCAAGCTTGTAGAAGATAGCAACAACTTCATAGTTCGTGTAATCCCAAGAGTGGTTGGGAACTCGACAAATTGCTATCTTTCGTAGATGACAGTTACCATGATCGTATTTGAACTCACGTAGACCATCTGTGTGCTCAACCTCTGGGTAGTCTGAGATTTTTGGAAGTGGAACCTAGTGACGAGTGTACACATTCACAAGTTCCCACTCGCAGTTGTACCCAATATAAACAACCCAATCTCCATTTGCGCCTGCCCAAGCCTTGCCCTCAAGCGATGGCATCTTAACATCATACGTATGATTATCAAGCGGCATCAACTTACACAAGGCGAGGCTTCCCTTGTCCCCGCGCCAGTCAGCAGGGTCACGACGAAGAAGATAGGGGAGATCAAACTGCTCCTGGACCCTTGGGTTCCTTGTAATGATGTTATTAGTTGAGTCAAGAATGGTCTTGAACGAACCTGCCATGTTAGCCGAGGTGATGATGTCGCACCGATCAATGAGTTCCTCCACGTCGTCATCATTCAGATCGGGGCAAGAATAACGGGGTCATTTCCGGCTTGTTCCTTCCCTCCATGGAGAAGATGGCCAAACAATGGCAGAAGGAAGGGTGAAGGCAAATGGAGGAGGGAGGAAGAGCTAGCGTGCGACAGCAGTTCCAAATCGAGAGGGAAAGGCGAAGAGTCGGTGGACGGTTGCCACGGTACATGAAGAGGCGCCTGGGGAGCGAACAGTTTCCATAAAGGTCACACACTGACGACAAGGGCCGAGTGAACCGCATGCAATCCCATCGCACAACACACACGTCTTGTTAAGTTGAACCGTTTCTGTACTCTTGTGTCAAAGCAAACAGTTCATCCGAGTGAACCGCATGTCGTATATCCCACACACCTTGATCTGGCTGACCGTTTTTTTTGTGTTGCCTAATCACAAACAGTTCATCCGAGTGAACTGTATGTTGTATATCGCACACACCTTCATCTGGCTGCCCGTTTCTTTTGTGTTGCCTAATCACAAACAGTTCATCCGAATGAACCGTATGCTGTGTATCGCACACGCCTTCATCTCGCTGCCCGTTTCTTTTGTTCCTCCTCATCGCAAACAGTTAATTGAACTGAACCATATGCCCTTCATCGCACACACAACTAAAACCTGAACCATGTTTGATGCATCCGTCATCGCAAACATTTTATATGTTTCTGACGGTTTTCATACAGCACCGTTCGTGATTATGGCATTGCACACAATTTCTCAAAGGGTCTCTGATCGAAGTGTCGCGTTAGCAGCATCCTGCAGTAGTGAAGGCTCCATCACTCTAGTAGCCATCTCATGAGCTGATCGTCATTGTTGATGTTGGTGGCAAAAATGAGGAGGAACACCACAAGAGGTTGTTGATGTTCTTTTTATATATATAAACTTCTCCTCTATTCATTCAAAAGTATTGCAGCATCGTTTACAAGTAGAGGGATAACCTCATCAGGGGGCGTTATCCATCCAAACATGATTCTCAAGCTAACGGAGATGATTGTTTCTTATTTACGCGAAGTGAAATATGTGCTATCTGGCAGTGAAATAAAAGATGATTCACATCAATTTAGAGCATTTCCAAATCTTGAATGGAGTTAATGGATTTAGTGCTGAAGATTTATTGAAGACACAAGGGAAATTCAAGTGTTAGTATTGGGGACCACTAACTTGAATGTCAAGTTAAGCAATTGGAGAAGTATCGAAAATAACCGCCCTCATGCAGGGCTGAAGTGCGGCAGCCAAACAAGTCGAATGACTATTATGACTTGCCATCCAAGTAAAGAAGCCGCTGAAACCCCAAGTGATTACATTGGGATCCCATGAATCCAAGATCGAGAATAGACATATTAGCTGCTGCAGTGTTGTCATGTTTCTAGTGAGCCATCACATGACGATGATGGCAACGACTCCATCCAGGCCACGACCAGCCTCGCGCTGCAGCCGGCAGGGACACTGACGTCTCCATCTCATTAGACAATAGTATTGAAGGACATAGCTTGATGTTGTAATTGTAGAAGGTTAATGTTTGAAAGCATTACATCTCTCAATAAGCATGTTTGACAAGCAAACCAATTATGATATTTCTAAATATGGAAATAGTTGACAAACACAACAAGCTAATAAAAATGAGCTTTCAAATCTTGAATCTACTACAAATATTTCTAGCACGTAACATAACTAAAAGGTCAGTAGAAGGCCAAGTGAGCATATACCAGGGACAATGTGCGGAAAAGGGGCTGCTCCCATGATCCAGTTTGCCACATGTGTCACTTGGCGGATGAAGACACCATTCACTTGCTAACTCAATGCCCATTTGTTCAGGCTCTTTGGCAGCTCATGCTGCTACCTGCAATCTCCCGGCTACTTTAGCCCCCTCCAGCGACACCACCTACCTCTCAGACTGGGTGGAAAGTTTCATTGCCAAACCTGCTGCCCTGAAGAAGGGCTGGAACTGCCTAGTGCGGGCCATACGATGGTTCACGCGGAAGGAGTAAAATGCCAGAATTTTTTGCAACTCAAGTTCCACCATTTTTAGTGTCTTCAATCTGATGTTGGATGAGATCTCACTTTGGACAGAAGCCGGGCACCCCAAGATCATGCTTTTGGTCGATAGACCCCAAGAGCCTAATTGTTTCTTGGCTAACCTTGTTGTTTGTTGTACATGTGTTGTTCTTCCTTTTGTTTATTGCTATCTGTTATGTACGGCTGCTTTTATAAATGAAATAAAAAGGCCGCCCACTCAACATTTAGTCAAAAAGTAGCAGATTATATCCAATAATTCATATGATTGCAAAAAAATGATTCCAACCCGATCTTTCACACCCAATGGTTACTTGTCTTCTCCTTTATAACATATTGTATATCTACTTCCCACATTAATATGCTTGATACCGATGTTTCTTAGTCGCCAATCCGTAGATACTATTCTTATTGTATGAATTATGAATGAATGAAATAGAGATGCACATTTATCACATCCAAATCGAACAACACTACAAAGGACTAAAAAGAGAGTAAAAATTCAGGGGGGACCACTACATACTCGGTGGTCGTTCACATTGGCTGCCTCAGCCCCACGCCGTTCTCTAACAAAATTACTATAATGAATGGATGCCCCTTCCATAAATTGATAAATGTGAGATTCCAAGAGACCTTTAGATGTGCGAGTTTCTTTTTCACTGGTTCCCTTTTTGTCTCTAGCTGCCTTTCCACTGCATACAGAGTTCAGTTTATCATCAGAAAATTCAGCTACAAGCCTACAACAATGCAACAAAAATGTGTACAAGGCATAATACTGATTGTGACTAAAATATTCAGATTGTATAATTGTACTTGGCGAAGAAGCATTTACCTACAGGATAAAAATAAAGTAATAAAAGAAGCACAACACACATTACTAATTTGCAAATTTTCGTAAAAGAAAGAGAAAAGGGATTACTAAAGAATAGTACAAACCGGAAGCATACCCATACTCGGTTGTTCAATCCAAGATCTATCTCAAATGATATGTTTTTTCTCCCAAGGGCCTCTCACATTCTTAACAGGCCAGTTGATGTTTCAAATGTATAACCATCTGCACTTGCTGCAAAATACTATATTACTATATTGGGATAGCAGTATCAGGAAACTAAAACACAACAACATTCCATCACTAAAATGTTGTCACGGGTGATCTGAGCAAAGATTACCAACACAATATTTCTTTACTTCTAATTTTCAAAGCAGATAGAAACACTGAATTACAAGCTTGAAGATTTGCCATCCATTATGAAAGCACTGGATTCATGATGCCATTCACTTTCACCTCTGGGGCATATATATTGTGTTAAACTGCTGGAGAGAACACGCATAAGTATATATAATAACTATGTATGAAGCTTAGGGGAGGATACTGAATATTAGATGTTGATAGTGACCTTTTCGACACATTTAACCTGAGATCATATTTGATAGATGGTATGTCTCCAGCGTATCTATAATTTTTGATTGTTCCATGCTATTATATATTGTGTTTTGGATGTTTAATGAGCTTTATTATACACTTTTATATTATTTTTAGGACTAACCTATTAACCCAAGGCCTAGTGCAAACTGCTGTTTTTTGCCTATTTCAGTCTTTCGCAGAAAAGGAATATCAAACGGAGTCCAAACGGAATGAAACCTTCAGGAGCGTGATTCTTGGAACAAACGTGATCCAGAGGACTTGGAGTGGACATCAAGCAACCAACAAGGAGGCCACGAGGCAGGGGGCGTGCCTACCCCCTGGGTGCGCCCTCCCCCCTCATGGGCTCCTCGTGACTCAACCGACCTACTTCTTCCTCCTATATATGTTCATATACCATCCAGGAGCACCACGAAACCCAATTTCCACCGCCGCAACCTTCTGTACCCAAGAGATCCCATCTTGGGGCCTTTTTCGGAGCTCCGTCGGAGGGGGCATCGATCACGGAGGGCCTCTACATCAACTCCATGGCCCCTCCGATGATGTGTGAGTAGTTTACTTCAGACCTTCGGGTCCATAGTTATTAGCTAGATGGCTTATTCTCTCTCTTTGGATCTCAATACAAAGTTCTCCTCGATCTTCTTGGAGATCTATTTGATGTAACTCTTTTTGTGGTGTGTTTGTCGAGATCCGATGAATTGTGGTTTATGATCAAGTCTATCTATGAACAATATTTGATTCTTCTCTGAAATCTTTTGTGTATGATTGATTATCTTTGCAAGTCTCTTCGAATTATCAGTTTGGTTTGGCCTACTAGATTGATCTTTTTTGCAATGGAAGAAGTGCTTAGCTTTGGGTTCAATCTTGCGGTGCTCGATCCCAGTGACAGAAAGGGAAACGACATGTATTGTATTGTTGCCATCGAGGATAAAAGGATGGGGTTTATATCATATTGCTTGAGTTAATCCCTCTACATCATGTCATCTTACCTAATGTGTTACTCTCTTCTTATGAACTTAATACTCTAGATGCATGCTGGATAGCGGTCGATGTGTGGAATAATAGTAGTAGATGCAGGCAGGAGTCGGTCTACTTGTCACGGACGTGATGCCTATATACATGATCATGCCTAGATATTCTCATAATTATTCGCTTTTCTATCAATTGCTCGACAGGAATTTTTTCACCCACCGTAATACTTATGCTATCTTGAGAGAAGCCACTAGTGAAACCTATGGCCCCCGGGTCTATTCTCCATTATATTAATCTTTCGTCAACAAGTTATTTCTATTACCTTTTATTTTGGAATCTTTACTTTTAATATTTATCATAAAAATACCAAAAATATTATCTTATCATCTCTATCAGATCTCACTCTCGTAAGTGACCGTGAAGGGATTGAAAACCCCTTTATCGCGTTGGTTGCGAGATTCTTATTTGTTTGTGTAGGTACGAGGGACTTGTGTGTGGCCTCCTACTGGATTGATACCTTGGTTCTCAAAACTGAGGGAAATACTTACGCTACTTTGCTGCATCACCCTTTCCTCTTTAAGGGAAAACCAACACAGTGCTCAAGAGGTAGCAAGATGGATTTCTGGCGCCGTTGTAGGGGAGGCTATGCACAAGTCAAGACATACCAAGTACCCATCACAAACTCTTATCCCTCGCATTACATTATTTGCCATTTGCCTCTCGTTTTCCTCTCCCCCAATTCATCCTTGCCATTTTTATTTGCCCTCTTTTTCCGTTCCCCTTCTCTTTTCTAGTTCGTCTCTTTTTGCTTGTTTCTTGTTTGCTTGTGTGTTGGATTGCTTGCTTGTCACGATGGCTCAAGATAATACTAAATTGTGTGATTTTTCCAATACCAACAATAATGATTTTATTAGCACTCCGATTGCTCCTCTTACCGATGTTGAATCTTGTGAAATTAATGCTGCTTTGGTGAATCTTGTCATGAAAGATCTGTTTTCCGGCCTTTCTAGTGCAGATGCCGCTACCAGTCTAAACAACTTTCACTACTGGAATCTGGCACTTTGCCATCTGCCATGGAAGATGGCAAAGGCATGGTCGGCGGATGGCAAACAGTTTGTCTGAAACCCTGCCGGCAAAGGCTTCTTTGCCGTCTGCTGGCTGATGGCAAAGAGCCTGTAGCTTTGCCATCAGCTGGCAGATGGCAAAGCCTCTTAACGAGGTTAGCCCCGTTAGAAGGCTAACGGCATACTTTGCCGTCAGCCAGCAGATGGCAAAGGCTGCAGGCTCTTTGCCGTCTGCCAGCAGATGGCAAAGGCTGCAGGCTCTTTGCCGTCTGCCAGCAGATGGCAAAGTATGCAGGCTCTTTGCCGTGTGCCAGCAGATGGCAAAGGCTGCATGCTTTGCCGTCTGCCAGCACATGGCAAAGAGCTCTGCCATCTGCTGGCAGATGGCAAAGAGCCCAAATAGGCCAGCCCAAATTTTACATGTAGATGACACGTGGCCTCTTTGCCATCTGCCAGCAGATGGCAAAGTGACTATATTGCCCCATTTATTTTTATTTTCTTATATCAATTCATTTTCACAGAAAATCAAACACAAATATATTTATATGACCAATATAGCATATTCAACACATATTACCAATAGTCATGAACACATATATCAAATACATGTTACCAATAGTAGCAAGTTTCATCCATACATATACATAGTTTCATCAATATTACACAGTTTCATCCATAGGTAGCAAGTTTCACAAGGTCAAAACAAAAACTAAATACAAGCACTCCATCAACCCAAGCTTCCGTGATCTTAAGCAAATCTGTAAAATGGGAAAGAAGAAAGTTAGAAGAAGAAGACTAGAAGAAGATTATTATGATGCAACTAAAATGTGAAGATTATTATGATGTCCGAGTTCAATTTGTTTTCTATCATGTCCTATCATTGTGTTGTTCACTCCAAGGATTAATTCCCGAATATACTCACCTGCAATCTTGGATGCCATATATCATATATCCGGTTACAGTTTTTTACATCTTTGGACAGCAGAATAAATTGGTCCCATTATTAATGAACTGGTGAACACTTGATGCAAAGGAGCATGTCATCTATTAGTTTCTCACTGATCGAACTACCATGGTATAGGTCATTATGTTCACATAAAAAAGGAATTGGAAGTTGAGCATGCTCTCATGTGCTCTTTGTTTCTGAATCTCCTAGACTGAGCAGAGGCAAGCACGTGGAGATGATCATGAACCAACACGTTATGGATTCTGATGTCAATGGTGGGGACTATTTTAGAAAACGTTTCGTGCAAAAGGTGTGCTCAAGTTTAGATGCAGAGAGGTCTGCACCACTGTATTCATAACCATCCGTACATTATGGTGGAGTTGAGGAAAGGAGCATTACCAGGGATGTGATTTTAGCAGCATCTATAGATAAATGGCTGCTACAAAGGGCAGAAGATGCATGCAGTCACCAGCATCAACTTTTGGAGTGTGCGCTACTGGGATCAGTCTCTCCAGCTTCAGGTAAACTATTCACTCAGCCACTCAGCTATTTATGTCAGATCTAGAAGTATTTTCTATAGCACACCATGTGTTAGTTTGATCTGATAAGGTTGAAATACTATGAAGCTCATGGCAATCAATGGATTGATTTTGGGGAGTATACTTTCTATAATTACTGTGACAGTATGAAACATATATTGCTATATAATCAAGATTTAATGTACACTATTCAGTATACCTGATATGACTATGATAGAGAACATAATATATTGTATTTTATTTGTAATTTTGTATACATCTATCTATCTATCTATATGTATCTATCTATAGCTATACTAATTATATATAGACTCCCAACAAATTACACATTAATCAGAAAATAAGAGTCGTTCTATCTAATCCATGTAATCCTTGGCTGAAATCTTGACCAAGAAAAAATCAGCCAGAAAAAACTTCTTGAACGGCCCACAAATAACAAACTATCTTTTTTTAGAAGACTCGCAGTTTTCACGGCTGTAGAAGAAATAGAAGCCGAGTGAGATACTCCCTATCAACAACCGTGAAGATAAGTTAGAAAAAAACATGAAAGGATATACAAAAACACTTAAAAGGAGAAGAAGCCGAAAGAGATAAGGCTCACAGTCCTTTCACGTACAAGCCAAGGACACCCCAAAAGTATCTACCTTCTCCACGTCTCTTTCTCTCTCCTTTAAGAAAACAACCTGAAGCAACAACGGGCCATGTAGTCTCCATGGTCTCCTTAGCCCCAGGAACAATTCATGTTGCTCTCAAATTGTGCAAGCAAGTTCGGGCGTCGATACGATGTGCTCAAGGAGTGTATTGCATCACAATTGTTTTGTTAAGGTTTGTTTTCTCATCTAGATGAGGTTCGTTTTCTCATAATCTTTTGTTCTGAATTTCTTTCTTCCCTTGAATCTACCATGACTTTGGATCGGGTTCAATTTGTTTTCTATACTATCATGTGATAGTGTTCTTCTTTCCAAGGATTAAATCCTGAATATTTTCACCTACAACATATGGATATCTAATCGAGATCATCAGGTCAGATCTGGTGAGCTTATAAATTAAACTTGATGTCTAGACAAGCAACATCACAAGAAGGAGCATCCTTTCAGTTGTCAACATCGAGCTGGTCAAGCTACTCCAAATTCAATTTTTGCACCGACAAAATATGTCCAGTAACTTTCTGTGAATCACATGTGACAACAACTATTTTTTTCTGACAACTACAGGTTAAATAGAGCATGACCAGCTGCATCGACTGCTCTTAACTGATTCCTACCTGCAGCTCTATAAATAAGCAAGTGTTCATCTGATACCTATTGACTGCAGATTGGGGATAATTAGCAACATAATATTGATACATAGAAATACTGAGTGAGAGTATGACCAGCTGCATCGACTGCTCTTCTAATAATTCCGCATCAGCTGCCACTCATCTTGACGTCCACGCCAAGCCTCATATAGATGGTAGGATATCTTCTGTACATAGTAGTTCTTTTGTAACCTGATTGTAATATCATTAATGATGTATCTGTGTAGTCCATATATATGTGAATATGAGATGGGCGAGGTGTGCAATTAGCAGCCCGTTCTTTCTGAGCTATACGAGTTTTTCTTGGTTATCCTATTTCGGCGGTTTCATATTTAGAGACGCTTATGAAATTACACATCATATGCCTATTTAATAAGGATGTGTTCACTGGTACCTGTTTTGGCTGATTGAGGTTAATAAGCAACAATATATTGTAAATAAAAATATTGAGCTTTTCCCAATTTGTGGTGCCTAAGTTTTATTTTGGCAGTTTCATATTACAAAACGTTATGAAACTAAATAGCATAGAATTCCTGCAAAAAAAAAGAAACTGTGCTTTTGATAAATAATAAGATGTCTGCAAATGGTTTCGCATCTTGCAGTGATGCTATGAGAACTTTGAAATATATGATAAATTTTTACTAACAATATCAATGATAAATATATGGTTGTTTTTGTAAGTTGCATTGCTTAAAGATTTTTCGAAAGCAATACCTGAATCTGGCTTTTGTATAGTTCTTTTTGTTTTACCTTTTTTATGGATTAACTTAGCACATATACTGTAATTATTTTCGTTCTGAAGGGGACTATAGGAGGAAAGGTAATACGAGATGATCATCGCACTTCTCCAAATCTGCTCTATCCATGTTCTACCACTATGTTGTCTCTCTCTTTTCTTTCATACCTACTATTTGTATAAGGTCTGTACGTTCAAATTATCTATCTTACGACATTTTTTGTTGATCGGAATGCTTACTACCTGGCCCTGTACTATGTAATGCATGCAGAAAATATCCAGATTGATCTGAATTATATACTTTTAAATTAAACCAAATATAATGCATGTGACAAACCAGTTTCAGTATTCATTTTTCACTTTCCCCGAGGCACGTGCTCTAAAAGATTATTTTTTTGATATTCTTACGGTGAGAGAGACATAGGTCAAACTCTCAAAGAATTTGTTGAGGAAGATGATTCCTCTATATAGTCTATATATGTGAACTATGAACCCTTTGGTTCTTTACACCGGCGTGAGTATATGATGCAGAGAATAAAGTGCTTTCCATTTGACCTGTTGGTCAGTAGCGTACACGTTGCACTAGAAAATCATAATTTAGAAAAGGTTCATTCTTAGGATCTGTTGGTTAGGACATCACTTATTGCTATATATGGATTAAATGCCCAAAAAAGCCAATTCTTATGGTAAAATATAGTAGAAAGACTAGCCCGTGCATCGCACGGGTTTGACGACTAGTAGTGTTAACCACTGTATGCAGTAACTGAATTTCATATCCACAGCACAGCAATGGCAATCAGCAATCGGCAATCGTAAACAGGCCATGACAGAGCTCACCTCGAGCGCTTCGACGGTGAGGAGCAGGACAATGATCTTCTCGGAGAACCTCTGGCACTCCTCGTGGTCGTGCGAGAGGCGGCGCCTGTAGGAGAGGTTGTAGAAGAGGGACCGGAGCTCCTTGAGCTTGGCCTTGGCGACGGCGAGATCGCGCAGGCAGCTGAGCACCTAGGAGTGGTGGGCGAGGTGCGCCCTGTAGTTCATCTGGATGAGCAGCGCGGCATCCTGCGGCGACAGCTCCTTGGCCTTCCCCTTGCCGTTCCCCATGGCAAAGGCCTGCATCATCAGAAAGAGAGACAAATGTCAGGCGGTCAGTACACATATGACAGTAGTCCATTGCAAGGGAGCAGAATCCTCAAGCTGATATCATTTAGAGCAGAGTTCAGCCAATTTGTAGCCAGTACTAAGCACAGATCTAGAGTGTGGACACTAGCATCCTCTAAAATTCCAAATTTTCTCTCAAATCCAGCGAGAGGTAACTTGGTTCTATTGGAAATTCTACTGGAAATCACACATTTCGTTCAGATCGGGCCACAGAACCCAAACCCCCGCAAAAATCTCATCTTTTGTGCTGAGTACCGTACCTTGCGGATGGCGTCGCAGCCGGCGGTGTTGTCCTCGGGGATCTCCTCGATCTGGACGCACGTCCTCGCCGGCTTCTTCTTCTTGTCAACCTCCTTGTCCTTGGCGACGGCCTTGATCTTCTTGGGCTTCTCCAGCCTACGCTCCTCGACCTCCAGCTCATCCTCGTCGTCGTCGGAGGCGGTGAAGTCCTCCTCCCAGGTGTAGGCATGTGACCATGGCTCGAGCGAGCCTTTGCCCTTGATCTCGGTGCCCCACTTGGTCTTGGTCTTGCCTCCGGTGCCGCCCTTGGACTTGGCCTCCCACCTCCACTTGCGGTCGAATCCGTCGTCGTTGGGGGAGGCGAGCTCCGCCTCCCACTTGAGCGCCCGGCCCCCGCCGTGTGGCTTCTCCTCCACCGTCCACTTGACCTTCCGGCCGCCGGGCTCCGTGGCCGCGTAGGTGTACTTGCGGCGCGCCGGTTGCGGGGCGGCCACGCGGGCCGCGAGCTCGAGCACGGCGACGCGGTCAGTGAGGTCGTGCAAGAGGAAGGCGTGTGGGGAGGGGATGGGGGCGGGGCGAAGAAGGGGTCGGCGGGGAGGTAGTGGTTGAGGAGGTCAGGGTGGTGGGGGAAGGCGAAGCGGGATGGGGATGGGGGTGGGAGGAAGGGGCGCAGGAGGCGGAGAGAGAGGAGGTAGGTGGTGGTGTGTGGATGAGATGCGAACGTCTTTTTTTACCTGGATGGGTGGGGAGAGAGGGAGGGGATAACCCCACAGTTTTTTTACCTGGAAAAAAATAACCCCATCTCTTTGCCATCTGCCAGCAGATGGCAAAGAATCTTTGTCGTCTGCTGGCAGATGGCAAAGAGGTGGGGCTGGTACGCCGTTACATGCTTGACGGCCATAGGATTTGCCAACCTCTTTGCCATCTGCTGGCAGATGGCAAAGATTATTTGCCATGCACTAGCAGATGGCAAAGAATTGGCTGATGGCAACCATGTTCTTTGCCGTCTGTCAGTTCTTTGCCATCTGTTTTTTATAAACAGATGGCAAAGACGTTCTTTGCCATCAGCTGGCAGATGGCAAAGAGCTGGCTGATGGCAAATTCCCTGTTTCCAGTAGTGTTTGTTGATTTGTGTGATATGCAAAAGAAGAAAGATGTGGATAATGATATTGCTAAATTGAAGCTATTCCCGTTTTCGCTTAGAGATCGTGCTAAAATTTTGTTTTCGTCTTTGCCTAAAAATAGTATCAATTCATGGAATAAGTGCAAAGATGCTTTTATCTCTAAGTATTTTCCTCCCGCTAAGATCATAACTCTTAGAAACGATATTATGAATTTTAAGAAACTTGATCATGAACATGTTGCACAAGCTTGGGAGAGGATGAAATTAATGATACGTAATTGCCCTACACATGGTTTGAATCTTTGGATGATTATACAAAAAAATTATGCCGGATTGAATTTTGCTTCTAGAAATCTTTTAGATTCGGCCGCGGGAGGCACTTTTATGCAAATCACTTTAGGAGAAGCTACTAAACTCCTAGATAATATTATGGTTAATTATTCTCAATGGCATACTGAAAGATCTACTAATAAAAAGGTCCACGCTATAGAAGAAATCAATGTTTTGAGTGGAAAGATGGACGAACTTATGAAATTGTTTGATCATAAGAGTGTTTCTTCTGATCCTAATGATATGCCTTTGTCTAATTTGATTGAGAATAATGATGAATCTATGGATGTGAATTTTGTTGGTAGGAACAATTTTGGTAATAACGCGTATAGAGGTAATTTTAATCCTAGGCCGTTTCCTAGTAATTCCTCTAATAATTATGGTAATTCCTACAACAATTCTTATGGAAATTATAATAAGATGCCCTCTGATTTTGAATCTACTAGTAAAGAATTTATTAGTTCGCAAAATAGTTTCAATGCTTTGATTGAAGAAAAATTGTCTAAGATTGATGAGTTGGCTACGAACGTGGATATAATTCTCTTGATGTTGATTCTTTGAAACTTAGATCTATTCCACCTAAGCATGATATTAATGAGTCTCTCAAAGCTATGAGAATTTTCATTGATGAGTGCAAAGAAAGAACCGCTAAGATGCATGCTAAAAAAGATTGCTTTGTGAAAGCGTGTTCTTCTAGTTCCCATGATAATAATGATGAAGATCTAAAAGTTCTTGATGTGTCCCCTATTAAATCTTTGTTTTGCAATATGAACCTTGATAATGATGGGACTGGAGATGAGTCAACTTTAGTTAAAAGGTGTACCAATGATTCGGAGCTTTTAGATCTTGATGCAAAAATTGATAAAAGTGGGATTGTAGAGGTCAAAACTTTAAGTAGCAATGAACCCACTATATTGGATTTCAAGGAATTTAATTATGATAATTTCTCTTTGATAGATTGTATTTCCTTGTTGCAATCCGTGCTAAATTCTCCGCATGCTTATAGTCAAAATAAATCTTTTACTAAACATATCATTGATGCGTTAATGCAATCTTATGAAGAAAAGCTTGAATTGGAAGTTTCTATCCCTAGAAAACTTTATGATGAGTGGGAACCTACTATTAAAATTAAAATTAAAGATCATGAATGCTATGCTTTGTGTGATTTGGGTGCTAGTGTTTCCACGATTCCTAAAACTTTGTGTGATTTGCTAGGTTTCCGTGAAATTGATGATTGTTCTTTAAACTTGCATCTTGGGGACTCCACCATTAAGAAACCTATGGGAAGAATTAATGATGTTCTTATTGTTGCAAATAGGAATTATGTGCCCATAGATTTCATTGTCCTTGATATAGATTGCGATCCTACATGTCGTATTATTCTTGGTAGACCTTTCCTTAGAACGGTTGGTGCAATTATTGATATGAAGGAAGGGAATATTAGATTCCAATTTCCATTAACGAAGGGCATTGAACACTTTCCCAGAAATAAAATTAAATTATCTTGTGAATCTATTATGAGAGCCACTTATGGATTGCATACCAAACATGATAATACCTAGATCTATCCTTGCTTTTATGCCTAGCCAGGGGCGTTAAACGATAACGCTTGTTGAGAGGCAACCCAATTTTATTTTTGTTTCTTGCTTTTTGATTCTGTTTAGTAATAAATAATTCATCTATCCTATGTGTAGATGTGGTTTTATGCTTTTAATTAGTGTTTGTGCCAAGTAGAACCTTTGGGAAGACTTGGGGAAAGTCTTTGCGATCTTGCTGTAAAAAAACAAAAACTTTAGCGCTCACGAGATTTGCTGCCATTTTTTACTGGAGAGTGATATTTAGTTAATTATTTTTGAAGATGATTAATAGATAAATTCCTCACGTCTAGAAATTTATTTTAGAATTTTTTGAGTTCCATAAATATTCGAAACCTACAGATTACTACAGATTGTTCTGTTTTTGACAGATTCTGTTTTTCGTGTGTTGTTTGCTTATTTTGATGAATCTATGGCTAGTAATAGAGTTTATGAACCATAGAAAAGTTGGAATACAGTAGGTTTAACACCAATATAAATAAAGAATGAGTTCATTACAGTACCTTAAGTGGTGGTTTGTTTTATTTTACTAACGGAGATCATGAGATTTTTTGTTTAAGTTTTGTGTTGTGAAGTTTTCAAGTTTTGGGTGAAGATTTGATGGATTATGGAATAAAGGGTGGCAAGAGCCTAAGATTGGGGATGCCCAAGGCACCCCAAGGTAAAATCCAAGGACAACCAAAATCCTAATCTTGGGGATGCCCCGGAAGGCATCCCCTCTTTCGTCTTCGTCCATCGGTAACTTCACTTGGAGCTATATTTTTATTCACCACATGATATGTGTTTTGCTTGGAGCGTCTTGTATGATTTGAGTCTTTGATTTTTAGTTTACCACAATCATCTTTGCTATACACACCTTTTGGGAGAGACACACATGAATCGGAATTCATTAGAATACTCTATGTGCTTCACTTATATCTTTTGAGCTACATAATTTTGCTCTAATGCTTAGCTTATATCTTTTAGAACACGACGGTGGTACTATTTTATAGAAATAATTGATCTCTCATGCTTCATTTATATTATTTTGATAATCCTTTAGAACAGCATGGTAATTTGCCTTGGTTATAAATTTTAAATACTAAGAGAAGTTGGATGCTTGATAGTTGTTTTGAGATATAAAGGTGGTAATATTAGAGGTGTGCTAGTTGAGTAATTGTGAAATTGAGAAATACTTGTGTTGAAGTTTGCAAGTCTCGTAGCATGCACGTATGGTAAACTTTGTGTGACAAATTTGAAACATGAGGTGTTCTTTGATTGCTTTCCTTATGAGTGGCGGTCGGGGACGATTGATGGTCTTTTCTTACCAATCTATCCCCCTAGGAGCATGCGTGTAGTGCTTGGTTTTGATGACCTGTAGATTTTTGCAATAAGTATGTGAGTTCTTTATGACTAATGTTGAGTCCATGGATTATACGCACTCTCACCCTTCCATCATTGCTAGCCTCTTAGGTACCGTGCATTGCCCTTTCTCACCTTGAGAGTTGATGCAAACTTCGCCGGTGCATCCAAACCCCGTGATATGATATGTTCTATCACACATAAGCCTCCTTATATCTTCCTCAAAACAGCCACCATACCTACCTATTATGGCATTTCCATAGCCATTCCGAGATATATTTCCATGCAACTTTCCACTGTTCCATTTATTATGACACGCATCATCATTGTCATATTGCCTTGCATGATCATGTAGTTGCCATTGTATTTGTGGCAAAGCCACCATGCTTAATTTTCATAAATGTCACTCTTGATTCATCGCATATCCCGGTACACCGCCGGAGGCATACACATAGAGTTATATTTTGTTCTAAGTATCGAGTTGTAATTCTTGAGTTGTAAGTAAATAAAAGTGTGATGATTATCATTAGAGCATTGTCCCAAGTGAGGAAAGGATGATGGAGACTATGATTCCCCCACAAGTCGGATGAGACTCCGGACAAAAAATGAACAAAAAAGAGAGGCCATAAAAAGAGAAAAGCAGGCCCAAATAAAAAAATGAGAGAAAAAGAGAGAAGGGACAATGTTACTATCCTTTTTCCACACTTGTGCTTCAAAGTAGCACCATGATCTTCATGATAGAGAGTCTCTTATTTTGTCACTTTCATATACTAGTGGGAATTTTACATTATAGAACTTGGCTTGTATATTCCAATGATGGGCTTCCTCAATTGCCCTAGGTCTTCGTGAGCAAGCAAGTTGGATGCACACCCACTTAGTTTCTTTGATGAGCTTTCATATATTTGTAGCTCTAGTGCATCTGTTGCATGGCAATCCCTACTCCTTGCATTGACATCAATCGGTGGGCATCTTCATAGCCCATTGATTAGCCGCGTCAATGTGAAACTTTCTCCTTTTTTGTCTTCTCACACAACCTCAATCATTATATTCTATTCCACCCATAGTGCTATGTCCATGGTTCGCGCTCATATATTGCGTAAAATTTGAAAGAGTTTGAAAAGGCTAAGTATGAAATAATTTCTTGGCTTGTCATCGGGGTTGTGCATGATGAGGGCATTTTGTGTGATGAAAATGAAGCATGGCCAAACTATATGATTTTGTAGGGATAAGTTTTATTTGGCTATGTTATTTTGATAAGACATAATTGCTTGGTTAACATGCTTGGACTATTATTATTTTTATGTCAAGATTAAACTTTTATCTTGAATCTTTCGGATCTGAATAATCATGCCACAATAGAGAAAATTACATTGAAGAATATGCTAGAAAGCATTCCACATCAAAAAAATCTGTTTTTATCATTTACCTACTCGAGGACGAGCAGGAATTAAACTTGGGGATGCTTAATACGTCTCCAACGTATCTATAATTTTTTATTGTTCCAAGCTATTATATATTCTGTTTTGGATGTTTAATGGGCTTTATTTTACACTTTTATATTATTTTTGGGACTAACCTATTAACCGAAGGCCCAGTGCAAATTGTTGTTTTTTTTTGCCTATTTCAGTGTTTCGCAGAAAAGGAATATCAAACGGAGTCCAAACGAAATGAAACCTTCGGGAGCGTGATTTTTGGAACAAACGTGATCTAGAGGACTTGGAGTGGACGTCAAGCAACCAACGAGGAGGCCACGAGGCAGGGGGCGCGCCTACCCCCCTGGGCGCGCCCTCCCCCTCATGGGCCCCTTGTGGCTCAACCAACCTACTTCTTCCTCCTATATATGTTCATATACCCCAAAAACATCCAGGAGCACCGCGAAACCATATTTCCACCGCTTCAACCTTCTGTACCCAAGAGATCCCATCTTGGGGCCTTTTCCGAAGCTCCGCCGGAGGGGGCATCGATCATGGAAGGCCTCTACATTAACTCCATGGCCCCTTCGATGATGTGTGAGTAGTTTACTTCAGACCTTCGGGTCCATAGTTATTAGCTAGATGGCTTCTTCTCTCTCTTTGGATCTCAATACAAAGTTCTCCTTGATCTTCTTGGAGATCTATTTGATGTAACTCTTTTTGCGGTGTGTTTGTCGAGATCCGATGAATTGTGGGTTTATGATCAAGTCTATCTATGAACAATATTTGATTCTTCTCTTAAATCTTTTATGTATGATTGGTTATCTTTGTAAGTCTCTTCGAATTATTAGTTTGGTTTGGCCTACTAGATTGATCTTTTTTTGCAATGGGAGAAGTGCTTAGCTTTGGGTTCAAACTTGCGGTGCTCGATCCCAGTGACAGAAAGGGAAAGGACATGTACTGTATTGTTGCCATCGAGGATAAAAAGATGGGGTTTATATCATATTGCTTGAGTTTATCCCTCTACATCATGTCATCTTACCTAATGCGTTACTCTGTTCTTATGAACTTAATACTCTAGATGCATGCTGGATAGTGGTCAATGTGTGGAGTAATAGTAGTAGATGCAGGCAGGAGTCGGTCTACTTGTAGCGACCCGACCCGAGTGGATCAAGTCTCTGTGCTTAAGTGTCATCCCTGAATCGGTATGCTGACACACATAGTACTCGAGGATTTATAACAAAGGTAAATCACATGTAAAAGTAACATAAAATACTATTACCTCAATCCAAAATAGCGGAAGTAACAAGGTTGTGGATTCCCATCAACACCAACGGCAAAGTTGAGTGTAGAAATCATAACCCTAACGTATCACTTACTCGTCGTAAGATTCCTGCAACATGAGACGTTGCAGCCACAAAGAGTCAGTACATTAAATGTACTGGCAAATTCACACCAGAAGATAATGATGAATAAAGACTATCACTACATGCATATTTGGCTGGTGGAAAGGCTCTATGGCTATAAGGTTTTTGCGAAAAGCCAATTTTTCCCTACTACAAAGGAATAAATTTTATTTAACTATCATGGTGGTTGTTAAACATTGAGAATGGTTGACAGCATTCTCAATCCCAATTAAATAACATCATTAAACCCAACAAACTTAATTTAAAGTAACATGATGAGATCAACAGGATAATCCAAGTACCAGAGACTCAAGATGTCCATAACCGGAGACACGGCTAATCATGATTAGTTTGTACACGCTGCAGAGGTTTGCGCGCTTTTCCCCACAAGACCCGATCTCCTCCGTTGGATTTCTCGCACTACAAGGTGTTTGAGAAACGGATGACCGAGACATAGTCTTTCAGAAGCGTTTGCACCTTACGATGGGTAGACCGTTCCACCTACAACCCCTACATCTGCTAGTCTACCACTGTAAGAGTTCACACGACTTAATCAACTATGCTAGAGCCCATAATAGCTTGTGGCTGCACACGGAAGTTTCTAGCATGAATAATCTTATGATCCCTTTGAGCCTGGGTGGCGGACTGTAGGATGATCACATGATATATCCCCGGGATCTCCTAGGACAACACTGGTATTTCCCCAGGTGTCCGGGCAAGTCCACTGGTATATCCCCATGGTGCCCCTAGCAATCCACCCAGATGTGTATTAAAGTTGCCACCTTAAGTTGAACCATTAATTAACAATCTCACATCTGTCATGAAATACTCTCAAACCCAATCCACGTCTACGAGCATAGCATGGCAATGTAAGCATAATGTAATAGTAACTCCCAAGGTTTGAATGGAGGGCAATAGGTTCCTACCTCATCAACTACTTCCCAATACCCACATGTTATCAATCCTACTCATGCAATGTTTGAGGGTGAAACTAATGCATAAAAACTGGGTATGAAAGGGGATATGATCAAAGTGTGAACTTGCCCGCAATGTTGATGAAGATGATTCGCACTCAAAACTCTTGATAGATCTACTCGTCTCACTCCGGTCAATCTATCGTAAGCAAACAATAGTAACCACACATAAGCAATCACTCAAAAGATCAGAAAGAACGAAGAAGACGATTCGGAAACATCAAAACCAAGCAAATAACTCTTGCAACATAAAACAATTCCTAACAGTACCAAAATTAAGTGAATTTGGCCTTATCAGAAAGTTTAGGTCAAGAGCTTCGATTTGCAAAAAGAATCAAACTCAAACGGAGCTACGAAACTCAAGTTATGATCAAACGAAGTTTGAATTCAAATCTGATCTAATTCAAATTTTAAACTTTTCAAAAACATGTTTGAGTTGGATTACTGGATAGAGGAGATCATAACGAAGAAGTGGGCGTTGGTTTCGTTGGATTTGGACTAAACGAGTAAAAAGTTAGCTTGTTTGAAGAACAGGGACATTAATGTAAATAAAGTATCACACTAGGTCCCTGGCCAAAATTTAACAGAAAAAGAAAAAAAACTAAAAGGCGAACGTTCGTTTTCTATACCTAACCAGCGAACGTTCTCTAAATAGATCCTTCTAAAAGAAAATCGGTTTTATAAAAAAACGATCTAGGTTTTTTTAAAAAAAACCCGAACTAAACCGAGAATAAACCGGGGTGGTTACCGGTTCGGCCGAAATAAACCGGCGGCGGCGGATCTGTTTGAGCTCCGGCGAGGGCCGGCGGCTCCGGCGAGCGGGGCGAGGCGGCGGCCATCCGGGGTGGCGGAGGCGCGCGTGGCGGAGCGGCGCGGTGGCGGTGCAGCAGCAGCGAGCGGCGGCGAGGCACTGCGCGCGGCGGCGGCGGATCTGCGGGGCGGCGGCTGCGAGACGGGGTGGCGCGGCGAGGCGGGTAGAGGAGAGAGGGCCGGGCGGGGCCGGATTTATAAGAAGGAGGGGCGATGGCGTGCGGAAGGGGCAAGGGCGGCGCGGAGTCCGGCCATGGGACAACGGCGGCGGCGCGTACTGGCTCGGGACTTCGTCCCGAGCATGGGGAAGGAGGAGCTGGGCCGTGGCCTGGCGCTGGGCTGGGCCGGCCCAGTCGGGAAAGTTTTTTAATAAAACGTTTTCCAGACAAATAAAATAATAAAAGCAAAAATAAATAAAATATTATATAGGCATATAATATATCAAAATTTTCAGAAAAAGATTTTCTACAACATGGACATTTTAATAATCAAATAAAATCCACACAAAATCAAATAATTCAAAGTGCTCCTACTCTAATAAAATCCACCAAAAAACATTTTAAAAATACCAAAATGATTTCAAATTAATTTTTCTCCAATTTTCTAATGTAGGGAATCATGTTACCCTATTTTCCATATATTTTATTTTTGGAGAAAAATAATTTGAATAAACTCAAATAACTCCAAATTGAAAATAAATTCAAAAAGGAATTTAAATGTGATCTTTGAAACTCCCAACTCATATTTCATAATTTGAAGAAGTCATTTTATCTTCTCTCATGAAAATCATTGAGTTGCATGAAGTTTATGAATTGAAAAATATTTTCCAAATGAAATTCAAATATTTTCAACACCCCATGTCATTTAAATAAATGGAAGAAGTCATGTCATCTTCTCTCCAGGGTTTTGTGATGAAAAGAATTTGAATTCTCGGGGATCAAAAGAAAAAAGGTGAAAGTTTGGGAAAGTCCTTTTATTCCCTCTCATTTAACTTTCAAAAAGTTTCGAATTTCACTCACTTTCAGACAATCAATCAAACAATCAATCAAATCTATCTATTTGTTTATAACATTCCAAAATTTAGAATTTTGGGATGTTACACTACTTGTCACGGACGTGATGCCTATATACATGATCATGCCTAGATATTCTCATAATTATTCGCTTTTTTATCAATTGCTCGACAGTACTTTGTTCACCCACCGTAATACTTATGCTATCTTGAGAGAAGCCACTAGTGAAACCTATGGCCCCCAGGTCTATTCTCCATTATATTAATCTTCCGCCAACAAGTTATTTCTATTACCTTTTATTTTGGAATCTTTACTTTTAATGTTTATCATAAAAATACCAAAAATATTATCTTATCATCTCTATCAGATCTCACTCTCGTAAGTGACCGTGAAGGGATTGACAACCCCTTTACCGCGTTGGTTGCGAGGTTCTTATTTGTTTGTGTAGGTACGAGGGACTTGCGTGTGGCCTCCTACTGGATTGATACCTTGGTTCTCAAAACTGAGGAAATACTTATGCTACTTTGCTGCATCACCCTTTCCTCTTTAAGGGAAAACCAACGCAATGCTCAAGAGGTAGCAATAGACGTAAACTCCTACATGAGTATAACATCCAGGTCCAGTATTTGACCAACTATTGCATTGCAAACACTGTCGGGTATTGAGTATACCAAGGAGACCTACTTGCTATTTTAAAACTACATGAGTGAGCCTCCTAACTTTCAATATGACAATTTATGACACATCTGAATAAACAAAATTGATCTATCCACACTATTTCAATATGACCCAACACACTTGTGCAATTACAGATGCCACACCAAGTCAAGAAAGTAAATCACCTGTGAAATAGAAAGATGTTCACCTAACGATGCATTGGCACAACATATATGTTTCATAAGTATCCCTCGCTCTACTGCTTGGGCACGAGCTCAATCCTCAGACCCGCTAGCTCCGCGCACGAGTCATGTGAAAATATGCACCTAAGCCAAAAACATGGAAGAATCACAAATCAGTTACTATTAAAAATGCATTGACTTTCCAGAAAACCAAGGTTTGAATAGTAGTTAACTACATGGAAGAACATCTCACAAACATGCTGATCGGCCCCCTCTTGCTCAGAACCAGGTGCTGTTGAGGGGCTCTGATGATGTTCTCGATGCCCCTCAGAACCGGACGGTTCATATTCATGCCATCATGGCCATCTCCGACATATATTTTACTTCCTCCATTGTCGCACCCTAGTGCTTCTCAAATCTCACTTCCTGCACATGATTCTCCATTACTAACGGTATGCGTGTAGAAAAAAGCCAAAACAAATTTCTCTTTCAGAAACCGAAAAACCTAGGGATCCATTGCCGCCTCTCGAGTTCATTGATCCGGACCATACCTCACTTCATTTTGGAAAAAATAATAAATAGATATACCATGCAGATAATTGAGACTTTTTTAACACTTGCTATGCACATGAACCTGCACTGTGTTGGTAAATTATTCAGAACAAAAATAACTTGACTTGACATAGACTAGGAAGAAATCACATGAAGTCATGAATTAGAAAACTAGTATACCTATTATCCCATCTTAGTAAATATTTGCTACACAAGACATTAGTACAGTAATCTGTACCAACAAAATAGGGCAGGTCATAATCAAAAACTCAAGACGAGTTCGAGCTCTTTGAGAATCAAACCAAGAACCATAGAAAGTTTAAGAGAGGAGAGGGAAGATAAGGAAGAGTTACTGGGTGGCTGTCCCCCTGATCCAGTGGTTAATTTAGCATAACAAAAGAACACAATGGACGTGGTAGGAAAGAATACAACAACCTGAATTATAAGGCATAAAGGATCTTGCTGACAGCATACTCCCGATCCTGTGGTTAATTTAGCATAACAAAACAACACAATGGATGTGGTAGGAAAGAATACAACAACATGGATTGTAAGGCATAAAGGATATCGCTGACAACGTCAAGTGGGCACAATGAAAACTGAATCTTCATAATTAGTGCTTGATGCCAAATCCTTAGAATACCTCTGACAGAGGTATCAATGCTAATTACGCTAATAGTTGCAATTTAATTCTACCTGGCCCTAATTCCTACTTCGACTTCAACAAAGTATTATCAAGATTCATGTTAAACTGAATTTAAAACTATATATACCATATGAAAGTGGAAGAGGCAGGAGACTAAGGCTGCTTGCCCATCATGTAAATCCATGTAAAATTTATACAATGTGTGTGTTCGTACTTTTTGGAAAAACTGATCAAATAGATACAAGACAAGCTAACTATTACAGGTTAATCAAAAGCTTACACAGCCATTTTTCGACAAAATGCAGAGAGATTCCAATTGAGCATCATGAAAATAGATCAAATCGTGCAGCTAGCGATACTGATGTGGTGGATGATTGCATATGACCAAAACATGGAACAGAAGGGAAATAGTTTTGTACAAAACACACATAACATATTTAGTACTCCTATTCTCTTACCACCACTTCCATCTAAATGTGCTCTTACTCACAAATTGCACAATCAATCTGCATTATACTAATAATAAAGTGTGCTCCAAGTATTTGGCATTATATCCCTGTTAATTAACTCAAAAAATTATGATGCAAGGCAATTGTTTCAGCCATAACAAGATTGTGATTAATAGTGTCATCTAAATGGCAAAAAATTAGAGTAGCATCTCCCAAGGATCCTTGCTCTCCTTACATGACCTTGCACATAAACAGATTAAAAAACAAATCCACATGTCATAATTCAGAAGCAAATGCATTAGAACAACAAAAATTCAGAAGCACTTAGCAAATGAATGGCATCACCTGGATGAATATAGTTTTTTCTTCTAAACTGGTGTTAAATGGACTACTTGCACTGTAAGTTAGATCAGGAAAGCACAATCAGACCTCAAATAGATTACAACCTATGAATCAAATAAATAAATCACACGAATTTGCTTGGGAAGTTTGTAGTGCTGAAAGAAAGAAGATCTTTAAAAGAAACAACAACATCACTAAAGTTTACCCCGACACAATTGCAGATCCTCTTCCACTTCTTTCATTGTAATCAAACAAGAATTCAGAATATACCACAATGCAAATTCCAAAAATTAGAGAGTAGCTTGAGGCATGATTGAGTCGTAGGGGGAAATTAGGGCAGCAGGGAAGAGGTAGGAAGCTAAGAGGAACATCTGCGTGTGGTGCTCACCATGCGCCTCCATGTAACACCCGACCTCCACATTCTTTGCCGTCGTATCTCCTTCCATCATGAAGCCTACCCCATTCTCCTCATCTCCTACACCCCAACTCTCTACTCTGACTCCGCCCATGGTTCACCAGGACCACCAGCGCCTGCTCCGTCCACTCGCACGCGATCTCGCCCAGGGCTCTACTGGTTGAACCCACCTTATTCTATCCGGCGATGGCGGAGGTAGCGGGGAGGGGACGGTTGCCAGAGAACGGGCGAGGAGCAGCCACACTCACGGTCGTTGCGGCGAGCGCTTGAGGGAGGACGATGGGGGAAGGGGATCGGCAGCGACTGCGAGGGTGAGGGCGGCGGCGACTGAGAGTGCGAGGGTGCGGGCTTGATGTGCGAGGGTGACGGTGAAGGTATCTGATGTGGCATCGCTCGGGGGCACCTGGAGGCTTCGCTTTCTCATTCACATGTTGCCAGACCAAGATGATTTTTTCGCTGGTTTTCTTTCGTCGGTTTATTTTTCGTCCATTTTTTTGGCGTGGAGGGAAGTACCTGGAGGCATCGCTCCCTAGTAACGTGGGTTGGTTTGATTTATTTTTTTGGCATGGAGGGGACTACCTGGGAGGTGGGAGCAGGGACGAAAATAAACCGTGGAACGGAGACTACCAAGTCGTCCCTTAAGAGTAGAGATAGGGGATCATTTGTAGCTAATACGTCACCATCGTTTCTATAATTTTTTACTGTTCCATGCCAATATTATACAACTTTCATATACTTTTGGCAACTTTTTATACTATTTTTGGGACTAACATATTGATCCAGTGCCCAGTGTCAGTTCCTGTTTGTTGCATGTTTTTTGTTTCGCAGAAAATCCATATCAAACGTAGTCCAAACGGGATAAAAACTGACAGAGATTTTTTTTGGAATATATGTGATTTTTGGAAAGAAGAATCAACACGAGATGATGCCCGAGGGGGCCACGAGGCAGGGAGGCGCGCCCCAGGGGGTCAGGAGCGCCCTGGGCCCTCATGGCCACCCCGTAAGGCAGTCGGTGCCCTTCTTTCTCAACAAGAAAGCTAATATCCGGATAGAGATCGTGTCCAAAATTCAGCCCAATCGGAGTTACGGATCTCTGGGAATTTAAGAAACAGTGAAAGAGCAGAATCTGAAACGCAGAAACAAAGAGACAGATCCAATCTCGAAGGGGCTCTCGCCCCTCCCACGCCATGGAGACCATGGACCAGAGGGGAACCCCTTCTCCCATCTAGGGAGAAGGTCAAGGAAGAAGAAGAAGGAGGGGGCTCTCTCCCCCTCGCTTCCGGTGGCACCGGAGTGCCACCGGGGCCATCATCGTCACCGCAATCTTCACCAACAACTTCACCGCCTTCATCACCAACTCTCCCCCCTCTATGCAGCGGTGTAACCCCTATTTACCCGCTGTAATCTCTACTTAAAAATGGTGCTCAACTTTATATAATATTTTCCAATGATGTATGGTTATCCTATGATGTTTGAGTAGATCCGTTTTGTCCTATGGTTAATTGATGATCGTGATTGGTTTGAGTTGCATGTTTTATTATTGGTGTTGTCCTATGGTGTTCTCCATGTCGCGCAAGCATGAGGGATCCCCACTGTAGGGTGTTGCAATACGTTCATGATTTGCTTATGGTGTGTGGCGTGAGTGACAGAAGCACATACCCGAGTAAGTAGGTTGTTTGCATATGGGAGTAAAGAGGACTTGATACTTTAATGCTATGGTTGGGTTTTACCTTAGTGATCTTTAGTAGTTGCGGATGCTTGCTAGAGTTCCAATCATAAGTGCATATGATCCAAGTGGAGAAAGTATGTTAGCTTATGCCTCTCCCTCAAATAAAATTGCAATAACGATTACCGGTCTAGTTATCGATTGTCTAGGGACAAGTAACTTTCTTGTGACAAAAAGCTCTCTCCTGAAACTAATTTAGTTGTGTATTTATCTTGCAAACCTATCCAACAACACCTACAAAGTACTTCTAGTTTCATACTTGTTCTTGGTAAAGCGAACGTTAAGCATGCGTAGAGTTGTATCGGTGGTCGATAGAACTTGAGGGAATATTTGTTCTACCTTTAGCTCCTCATTGGGTTCGACACTATTACTTATCTAAAGAGGCTACAATTGATCCCCTATACTTGTGGGTTATCAAGACCTTTTTCTGGTGCCGTTGCCGGGGAGTCATAGTGTGGGGTGAATATTCTCGTGTGTGCTTGTTTGCTTTATCACTAAGTAGATCTTATTTGCTGTTCTAAGTTGTTCTCTATCTTTAGTTATGGATATGGAACACGAAATACTAAAAAAAATTAGGTGTACTTGATACTCATGGAGATGGCGAACCTCCTAAAACCCTCGATGCTGGTTATGTGAAAAATTTATGTACTACTTTGATAATCCTGAGAAGACCCCATTCAATTATGTAATGGGAGACACGTTGGATCAACATGAATACTTTAGGAATTATCACTTGACTCAAAAGGGAAACTATTATGGGATCTAATTCATATGTTGCATTGGTATGCTCAGGAACTATGCTTGAGATATGATTATACTTGTTGCTCTAGGATGAAGGCTCCACACCTTTCCTGTTCATGCAAATTTAATGATGATAAAACCTTGGCTTCTTATGCTAATGGCATATATGATTACTATGATGTGGAACAAATAGAAGAATTCGTTGCTTTTATGGGTGCTTATGAAATTGAATCTTTGTTTAAAGAGTGTGAAAATCTTGATGATGGTGTTTACAGACCTGAAATTTTTGCTATACTTAAATATTGCTATGAGAATTATGAATTCAATTCTGATATTGATGGTTTTATTGAGAGTCTCCGCTGTCCAAGAAAAGATTAATATTTTGCAGGAGTCTATGGAAGAAGAAATTGATGAAACTGTGAGCTCATTGGATGAAAAAGATGATGAGGAGAGCGAAGAACAAAAGGAAGAAGAACGGATTAGCTACCCGTGCCCACCTTCTAATGAGAGTAACCCTTCAACTCATACATTGTTTAATGTCCCTTCGTGCTTACCGAAGGATGATTGCTATGATAACTATTATGATCCCGTTGATTCTTTTGAAATATCCCTTTTTGATGATGCTAGCTATGCTTGTGGCCAAGATGCCAATATGAATTATGCTTATGGAGATGAACTTGCTATAATTCCTTATGTTAAACATGAAATTGTTGCTATTGCACCCACGCATGATAGTCCTATTATCTTTTTGAATTCTCCCGACTACACTATATCGGAGAAGTTTGCCCTTATTAAGGATTATATTGATGGGTTGTGTTTTACTATTACACATGATGATTTTGATAGATATAATATGCATGTGCTTGCTGCTCCTACTTGCAATTATTATGAGAGAGGAACTACATCTCCGCCTCTCTATGTTTCCAACATGATAAATTTGCAAGAAACTGTTTATACTATGCATTGGCCTTTACTTTGTGTGCATGAATTGTTCTTTTATGACATGCCGATGCAAAGGAAGAGAGTTAGACTTCGTCATTACATGATATTAGCACATATGCCTGTGCGTTGCAACGGGAGATAAAATAGTATGCATTTAAAGTCAATGAGAATTATATGTGCAAGAAAAACCCTGCGTGCACACAAAAAGGAACATATAGTTTCTCGGTTTCGCCGTGTGTGAAGGAATCAATCCGCTATTTTTCCATTCATTGATTGAGGGCATTTAAGAGTTTTGTTACGTCATCGTACGCGAGAGAAGACCCATGAGTTATTCAATATACTCTTCCTTTCAATCCTTTCAATCGAGGGGATTTCAAGGTATATAGTTTCTGAATATTCTAGGAAACATGAACAATATTTTAAATCCTGAACAATTTTTTGAAAATTATGTACACTTTTGAAAAAACGCGAACAAAATATGGAAGGGAATGTATTTTAAAATTCACAATTTTTTAAAACACCAATTTTTTATTATAAAAACATGAACATTATTTGAATTTGTGAATATTTTTTTTAAAACAGGAACATGTGTTGAAAATTCATAAGATTTTTAGAAAATGTGTATGTTTTATATACTAATATTATTTTTTATTTTGAAAATTTCACTAAAATAATAATATTTTTTGAATTCGGAGCATTTTTTAAAATGCCATTTTCTTTTTGGAAATCTCGAACAATTTTGAAAAACAGTATTATTTAAAAAATGGGAAACTTTTAAAAGTTCCAAACACTTTTCAAAATAGCAACAAAGTTTTGGAATTATGAACATTTTCCAAAATTTGTTTTTTTAATTCTGAATGTTTTTTGAGAATTTTATATTTACGAACTAAATTTTAAAAGAAATATAAACTTGGAAGTGAAAAAAGATATAGGGAAATGAGAACAAAAATAGATTTTAGAAAATGTGTATGTTTTATATACTAACATTATTTTTTATTTTGAAAATTTCACTAAAATAATAATATTTTTTGAATTCAGAGCATTTTTTAAAATGCCATTTCCTTTTTGGAAATCTCGAACAATTTTGAAAAGCAATATTATTTAAAAAATGGGAAACTTTTTAAAGTTCCAAACACTTTTCAAAATAGCAACAAAGTTTTGGAATTCTGAACATTTTCCAAAATTTGTTTTTTTAATTCTGAATGTTTTTGGAGAATTTTATATTTACGAACTAAATTTTAAAAGAAAAATAAACTTGGAAGTGAAAAAAGATATAGGGAAATGAGAACAAAAATAGAAGTAAAACACAGAAAAAAGAAAAATGGGCCAGCGTATTATTGGTTGTCCTGTGTGAAACTCTGACTATTTGTCGCCCTGTGCGGAAAATAGAATTTCACCAGCTGCGTGGGCAGAAAAATAAGTGGGCTGGCTTCGCTGGGCCACAGCGCGCGGCCCATGTACGAAAATTCTTTTTCTAGTAGACAAACGCATAAGAATTTAGTACCACCTCGGATAAAAAAATCTTTTCGGCGGTGAACAGATGAAACAATTGGCGAAACACACCTTGCTTTATTAGTAGGTATAGATATGTTACTTAGTGCTCACTACTAAATTACAAATCATTGTTAATTAAAATTGGCTTTGACATACCTTGGGATCCAGGTGGATTCATTACTTGAGCACTTTATGCCTAGCTTAATGGCTTCAAAGAAAGCATTGCTAGGGAGACAACCCGGAAGTTTTAGAGGGTCATGTATTTCTGTTGAGTGCTTTTATATAGTTTAAAAACCAAAAAATAAAGAGGGGAACCTAAAACTTTTCAAAAAGGAAAGTGAAAGTGAGAGAGACAAGCATTGTTGAAGTGGGGGAGCTCCTTGAACTTTGTTCATGCTCACGGAAACTTTGTGAATCTTGATGTAGTGACCCGACCTGAATGGATCAAGTCTCTGTGCTTAAGTGTCATCCCTGAATCGGTATGCTGACACACACAGTACTCGAGGATTTATAACAGAGGTAAATCACATGTATAAAGTAACGTAAATACTATTGCCTGAATCCAAATAGTGGAAGTAACAACAAGGTTGTGGATTCCCATCAACACCAACGGCAAAGTTGAGTGTAGAAATCATAACCCTAACGTATCACTTACTCGTCGTAAGATTCCTGCAACATGATACGTTGCAGCCATAAGGGTCAGTACATTGAATGTACTGGTAAATTCACACCATAGAGAATGATGAACGATGGCTATCACTACATGCATATATGGCTGGTGGAAAATCTCTATGGTTATATGTTTTTGCGAAAAGCCAATTTTCCCTACTGCAAAGGAATACATTTTATTTAACTATCATGGTGGTTGTTAAACATTGAGAGTGTAGACACCCTCTCAATCCCAATTAAGCATCATCATTAAAACCCAACAAAATTAATTTAAGGTAACATGATGAGATTCACATGATAATCCAAGTACTAGATACTCAAAATGTCCATAACTGGGGACACAGCTAACCATGATTAGTGTATACACTCTGCAGAGGTTTGCGCACTTTTCCCCCCAAGACTCGATCTCCTCCGTTGGGATTCTCGCACTACATGGTGTTTGAGAAACGGATGACCGAGACATAGTCTTTCAGAAGCGCTAGCACCTTATGATCGGGTAGACCGTTACACCTACTTTCCCCTACATCTGCTAGTCTACCACTGTAAGAGTTCACACGACTTAATCAACTATGATAGAGCCCATAGTAGCTTGTGGCTGCACACGGAGGTTTCTAGTATGAATAATCTCATGATCCCTTTGAGCCTGGGTGGCGGTCCATAAAAAACAGGCAATCGCTGGAATACCCAGGTGCCTAAACAGGCAATCGCTGGAATACCCAGGTGCCTCAATCCACTCAGATGTGTGTTAAAGTTGCCACCTTAAGTAAACCATTAATTAACAATCTCACATCTGTCATGAATACTCTCAAACCCAATCCACGTCTACGAGCATAGCATGGCAATATAAGCATAATGTAAAAGTAACTCCCAAGGTTTGAATGCAGGGCTGTAGGTTCCTATCTCATCAACTACTTCCCAATACCCACATGTTATCAATCCTACTCATGCAATGTTTGAGGGTTGAAACTAATGCATAAAAACTGGGTATGAAATGAATATGATCAAAGTGTGAACTTGCCTGCAATGTTGATGAAGATGATGCGCACTCAAAACTCTTGATAGTTCTACTCATCACACTCCGGTCAATCTATTTTAAGCAATCAATAGTAACCACACATAAGCAATCACTCAAAAGATCGGAAAGAACGAGGAAGACAATTCGGAAAACATCAAAACCAAGCAATTAACTCTTGCAACATAAAACAATTTCTAACAGTACCAAAATTATGTGAATTTGGCCTTATCATAAAGTTTAGGTCAAGAGCTTCGATTTGCAAAAAGAATCAACTCAAACGGAGTTACGAAACTCAAGTTACGATCAAACGAAATTTGAATTCAAATCAGGTCTAATTCAAATTTTAAACTTTCAAAAACATGTTTAAGTTGTTTTACTTGATAGAGGAGATTGTAACGAGAAAGTGGGCATTGGTTTCATCTAATTTGGATGAACGAGTAAAAAGATGCGGTCGTTTGAAAACCAGGGGCCAATCTATAAAATAAAACCTAGCGAACAGGTCCCTGGCAGAAAACTAAAATAAAAGAAAAAGACTAAATAGTGAACGTTCGCTAAACAGATATAACCTAATGAACGCGTTCACTGAAAGACCTAAACGAACGAACGATCTCTAAGTAACTAACCTAAATAAATAAACCGGATCTAAGAAAACCGAAACTAAAAAATAAAACCAGCCAAACCGGGGCGGTTCTTTTACCTGTTCACGGCGGCGGGTCGGCGGTTAATTGGGGCGGTGGTTCCGGCGACGAGATGCGGCAGCGGCGGCGGCACTGCGAGGCAGCGGAGCTTGCAGCGGCGGCGGCGGCGTCAGCGGCGCGGTAGCGTGGGCGAGATGCGAGGCGAGGCGAGGTGGCTCGGCTACGGGCGCGGGGCAAGGCACGGGTGGCGGCGCAGGCGAGCGGTGGTGGTGGTGTAGCGGCGATGCAGTGGCGAGGCGGCGGCGTAGTTCCAGCGAGCTGCAAAGTGCGGCAGCGGCGCGAGACGCGAGGGAGAGAGAGGGCGGCGGGCGCGACTTTATAGGAGGGGGGAGGCGGCGGTGGCGTGGAGAAGGGGCAAAGCGAGGCGGCGGCGGAGTCCTGGTGCAGGACGGCGGCGGCGTCGCCGTGCGAGTGCGGGAGTCCGCCCGAGCTCGGGGACGAGCGGGGCGCGGCGCTGGGCTGGGCCACAACCTGGCTGGCTAGCTGGGCCGGCCCAGTTCGGCGGAGGGATTTTTTTAAAAAAAATTCACAGATAACAAAAGAACAGAATAAAACAAATATGTTATATAGGCATATAATATATCAAAATTTTTAGAAAAAGATTGTCTACAACGTGAACATTTTTCTAGAGTCAAATAAAATTCATACAAATTCAGATATAGCAAAGAGTGCTACTGGTCTATTAAAATCCAATAAAAATCATTTTAAAAATACCAAAATGATTTCAAATTAATTTTTCTCCAATTTTCTAATGTAGGGAATCATGTTACCCTATTTTCCATATATTTTATTTTTGGAGAAAAATAATTTGAATAAAACTCAAACAATTCCAAATTGAAAATAATTTCAAAAGGACTTTGAATTTGATCCTTGAAACTCCCAACTCATATTTCATAATTTGAAGAAGTCATTTTATCTCCTCTCATGAAAATCATTGAGTTGCTTAAAGTTTCTGAATTTGAAATATTTCCAAATAAAATTCAAATCTTTTCAAAACCCTTTTCATTTATTTAAATGGAAGAAATCATGTCATCTTCTCTTGAGGGTTTTGTATTTGAAAAGAATTTGAATTCATGGAGATCAAAATGCAAAAGATGAATGTTTGGAAAAGTCCTTTTATTCCCTCTCATTTAACTTTCAAAGAGTTTCGAATTTCACTCAATCAGTCAATCAATCAAACAATCAATCAAATCTATCTATTTATTGTAACATTCCAAAATTTAGAATTTTGGGATGTTACACTTAATTACAGAAACTTTTCAACAAAAATAATTATCCCCTTATACAATTCCATTGTATTATAAAAATAATGTGCTAAGATTTGCCTTTAGGATGTTTACATTGCTTGTTGGTTTGTGCGGTGTAGGACAGAAACTTTGGCTGTAGTGCGCGATTTTACATTTTTTACTGGAACGTTAAATGGTTATGAAACTTTTTGCACTGCCTTTCTATACAAATTGTTTATTTTTACTAATTGTGGCAGAATTTTTGGGGTACCATAGGTATGGTGAATGTTGGGATTACTACAGACTGCCCTGTTTAAGACAGATTATGTTTTTGATGCATAGTTTGCTTGTTTTGATGAAACTATAAATTCATATCAGTGGATTAAGCCATGGAAAATTTATATTACAGTAGATACAATGAAAAAACAAAATATGAATTGGTTTGAAACAGTACTTAGAGTAGTGATTTGCTTTATTATACTAACGGATCTTACCGAGTTTTCTGTTGAGTTTTGTGTGGATGAAGTGTTCGAAGATCGAGGAGGTCTCGATGTGAGGAGAAGGAGGAGAGGCAACAGCTCAAGCTTGGGGATTCCCAAGGCACCCCAAGTAAATATTTAAGGAGACTCAAGCGTCTAAGCTTGGGGATGCCCCGGAAGGCATCCCATCTTTCTTCAACAAGTATCAATATATTTTCGGATTCGTTTCGTTCATGTGATATGTGCAAATCTTGGAGCGTCTTTTGCATTTAGTTTTCACTTTTCTTTTATGCACCATCCTGGTATGAGATAGTCCTTGGTTGATTTATAGAATGCTCATTGCACTTCATTTATACCTTTTGAGTATGGCTTTATAGAATGCTTCATGTGCTTCACTTATATCATTTGAAGTTTGGATTGCCTGTTTCTCTTCACATAGAAAACCGCCATTTGTAGAATGCTATTTTGCTTCACTTATATTTGTTAGAGCATGGGCATATCTTTTGTATAAAGAATTAAACTCTCTTCTTCACTTATATCTATTTAGAGAGATGACAGGAATTGGTCATTCACATGGTTAGCCATAAAATCCTAAATAAAACTTGTAGATCACTGAATGTGATATGTTTGATTCCTTGCAATAGTTTTGCGATATAAAGGTGGTGATACTAGAGTCGTGCTAGTTGAGTAATTGTGAAATTGCGAAATACTTGTGTTGAGGTTTGCAAGTCCCGTAGCATGCACGTATGGTAAACGTTGTGTGACAAATTTGAAGCATGGGGTGTTCTTTGATTGCTTTCCTTATGAGTGGTGGTCGGGGACGAGCGATGGTCTTTACCTACCAATCTATCCCCCTAGGGGCATGCGTAGTAGTACTTTGCTTCGAGGGATAATAAAATTTTGCAATAAGTATATGAGTTCTTTATTATTAATGTGAGTCCATGGATTATACGCACTCTCACCCTTCCATCATTGCTAGCCTCTTCGGTGCCGTGCATTGCCCTTTCTCACCTCGAGAGTTGGTGCAAACTTCGCCGGTGCATCCAAACCCGCGATACGATATGCTCTATCACACATAAGCCTCCTCATATCTTCCTCAAAACAGCCACCATACCTACCTATCATGGCATTTCCATAGCCATTCCGAGATATATTGCCATGCAACTTCCATCATCATCATATACATGACTTGAGCATTTATTGTCATATTGCTTTGCATTATCGTAAGATAGCTAGCATGATGTTTTCATGGTTTGTCTGTTTTTTGATGTCATTGCTACGCTAGATCATTGCACATTCCGGTACACCGCCGGAGGCATTCATATAGAGTCATATCTTTGTTCTAGACATCGAGTTGTAATATTGAGTTGTAAGTAAATAAAAGTGTGATGATCATCATTATTAGGACATTGTCCCATGTGAGGTTATCAAAATAAAAGAGTCCAAAGAATCTGAAATAGAAAAAAGAGGCCAAAGAAGCCCACCAAAAAAACAAAAAAAGGAAAAAAAATGAGATAACAAAAAAATGAGAGAAAAAGAGAGAAGGGGTAATGTTACTATCCTTTTACCACACTTGTGCTTCAGAGTAGCACCATGTTCTTCATATAGAGAGTCTCTTGAGTTATCACTTTCATATACTAGTGGAAATTTTCATTATAGAACTTGGCTCGTATATTCCAACGATGGGCTTCCTCAAATGCCCTAGGTCTTCATGAGAAAGCAAGTTGGATGCACACGCACTTAGTTTCTGTTTGAGCTTTCATATACTTATAGCTCTAGTGCATTTGTTGCATGGCAATCCCTACTCCTCACATTGACATCAATTGATGGGCATCTCCATAGCCCATTGATTAGCCGCATCGATGTGAGACTTCCTCCTTTTTTGTCTTCTCACACAAACCTCCATCATCATATTATATTTCACCCATAGTTCTATATCCATGGCTTGCGCTCATGTATTGCGTGAGGGTTGAAAAGGCTGAAGCGCGTTAAAAAGTATGAACCAATTGCTCAACTTTTCATCGGGGTTGTGCATGATGGGAGCATTTTGTGTGACAAAAATGAAGCATGGCCAAACTATATGATTTTGTAGGGATGAGCTTTCTTTGCCTATGTTATTTTGAGAGGACATGATTGCTTGGTTAGTATGCTTGAAGCATTATTGTTTTAATGTCAAATGATAGACTATTGCTTTGAATCACTCATGTCTTAATATTCATGCCACGATTAGATTACATGATCAAGATTATGCTAGGTAGCATTCCACATCAAAAATTATCTTTTTTATCATTTACCTACTCGAGGACGAGCAGGAATTAAGCTTGGGCATGCTGATACGTCTCTGTCGTATCTATAGTTTTTGATTGTTCCATGCCAATATTATACAACTTTCATATACTTTTGGCAACTTTTTATACTATTTTTGGGACTAACATATTGATCCAGTTCCTAGTGCCAGTTCCTGTTTGTTGCATGTTTTTTTCACAGAAAATCCATATCAAACGAAGTCCAAACGGGATAAAAACTAACAGATATTTTTTTGGAATATATGTGATTTTTTGGAAGAAGAATCAACGCGAGACGATGCCCGAGGGGGCCACGAGGCAGGGGGCGCGCCCCAGGGGGTTAGGTGCGACCTGGGCCCTCGTGGCAACCCCGTAAGGCAGTTGGTGCCCTTCTTTCGCTGCAAGAAAGCTAATATCTGTATAGAGATCGTGTCCAAAATTCAGACTAATCGGAGTTACAGATCTCCAAGAATTTAAGAAACGGTGAAAGGGCAGAATCTGGAATGCAGAAACGGAGAGAGACGGAGAGACAGGTCCAATCTCGGAGGGGCTCTCGCCCCTCCCACGCCATGGAGACCATGGACCAGAGGGGAAACCCTTCTCCCATCTAGGGAGAAGATCAAGGAAGAAGAAGAAGGAGGGGCTCTCTCCCCCTCGCTTTCGGTGGCACCGTAGTGCCACCGGGGCCATCATCGTCACGGCAATCTTCACCAACAACTTCACCGCCGTCATCACCAACTCTTCCCCCCTCTATGCAGCGGTGTAACCCCTATTTTACCCGCTGTAATCTCTTCTTAAACATGGTGCTCAATGCTATATATTATTTCCCAATGATGTACGGCTATCCTATGATGTTTGAGTAGATCTGTTTTGTCCTATGGGTTAATTGATGATCGTGATTGGTTTGAGTTGCATGTTTTATTATTGGTGCTGTCCTATGGTGCTCTCCATGTCGCGCAAGCGTGAGGGATCCCCGCTGTAGGGTGTTGCAATACGTTCATGATTTGCTTATGGTGGGTGGCGTGAGTGACAGAAGCACATACCCGAGTAAGTAGGTTGTTTGCATATGGGAGTAAAGAGGACTTGATACTTTAATGCTATGGTTGGGTTTTACCTTAATGATCTTTAGTAGTTGTGGACGCTTGCTAGAGTTCCAATCATAAGTGCATATGATCCAAGTAGATAAAGGATGTTAGCTTATGCCTCTCCCTCAAATAAAATTGCAATAACGATTACCGGTCTAGTTATCGATTGCCTAGAGACAAATAACTTTCTCGTGACAAAAAGCTCTCTACTGAAACTAATTTAGTTGTGTCTTTATCTAAACAGCCCCTACTTTTTATTTACGCGATCTATATTATCTTGCAAACCTATCCAACAACACCTACAAAGTACTTCTAATTTCATACTTGTTCTTGGTAAGGCGAACGTTAAGCGTGCGTAGAGTTGTATCGGCGGTCGATAGAACTTGAGGGAATATTTGTTCTACCTTTAGCTCCTCGTTGGGTTTGACACTCTTACTTATCGACAGAGGCTACAATTGATCCCCTATACTTGTGGGTTATCAGTAGCCTTCTTTGATAAATAAGAGTGTCGAACCCAATGAGGAGCTAAACGCAGGAAAAATATTCCCTCAAGTTCTATCCAGCATCGATACAACTCTACGCACACTTAACGTTTGCTTTACCTAAAAAAGTATGAAACTATTTTGCAAGAATAAACTACGAGTACTTTGCGAGAATAAAACTACGAATAACTTGCGAGGTAATAAAACTGGATAGCTTTTGTCAACAAGAAAGTCATTTGTCCCTAGGCAATCGATAACAAGTACCAGTAATCATTCTTGTAATTTTATATGAGGGAGAGGCATGAGCTAACATACTTTCTCTACTTGGCTCATATGCACTTATGATTGGACCCCTAGCAAGCATCTGCAACTACTAAATATCATTAAGGTCGTGAAACCCAACCATAGCATTAAGTATCAAGTCCTCTTTACTCCCATACACCATACCCCACTTACTCGGGTTTAAGCTTCTGTCACTCTCGCAACCCACCATAAGAGAATCATGAATGTATTGCAACACCCTACAGCGGGGACCCCTCATGTTTGCGCGAGACGGAGGGCACCGTAGGACAGCACCATAAATAAAATATATAATCATACCAACCAAGATCATGATTAACCCATAGGACAAAATAGATCTACTCAAACATCATAGGATAACCATAGATCATTGGGAAATAATATATGGAGTTGAGCACCATGTTTAAGTAGAGATTACAGCGGGGAGAAGATGTGTTACACCGTTTCATAGAGGGGGAGAAAGTTGCTATTTTGTTTTGACAGAAAGACTATAAGGGAGACCCCTACAGTATAATTGGTGCAACAAACCCAAATTGCAAGTACCATGCCTTAAACCTGGGTGGGTGGGAAGGCATCAGCCCCTTCCCACCACTAGGCTATGCCTTAGTCTGCGGGAGAAAGTTGGTGTTGACGGTAGCAAGGTTGTTGACGTAGATCGTCGTCATGATCCTAGCCCCGGCGGTGTTCTGGCGCCACCGGGAGAGAGAGGGGAGAGCCCCCCTCCTTATTATTCTTCCTTGGCCTCCCCCCTAGATGGGAGGAGAGTTCCCCCTCTGGTCCATGGTCTCCATGGCAGCGGACGGGCGGGAGCCCCTGCGAGATTGGATCTCTGATACGTCCATTTTGCATCATGCTTTTATATCGATATTTATTGCATTATGGGCTGTTATTACACATTATGTCACAATACTTATGCCTATTCTCTCTTATTTTACAAGGTTTACATAAAGAGGGAGAATGCCGGCAACCGGGATTCTGGGCTGGAAAAGGAGCAAATATTAGAGACCTACTCTGCACAGCTCCAAAAGTCCTGAAACTTCACGGAAGACGTTTTCAGAATATATACAAAATACTCAGCGGAAGAAGTTCACCAGGGGGGCCACACCCTGCCCACGAGGGTGGGGGCGCGCCACCCTGCCTCGCGGGCCCCCTAGTGGCCCTCCGGTGGCCATCTTATGCTATATGAAGTCTTTCGATGGGAAAAAAATCATAAGCCATCTTCTCAGACGAAACTCCGCCGCCACGAGGCGGAACCAATCTAGGGCTCTGGAGGAGCTGTTCTGCCGGGGAAACTTCCCTCCGGGAGGGGGAAATCATCGCCATCGTCATCACCAACGCTCCTCTCATCGGGAGAGGGCAATCTCCATCAACATCTTCGTCAGCACCATCTCCTCTCAAAGCCCTAGTTCATCTCTTGTATCCAATTCTCGTCTCCAAGTCCGGGATTGGTGCTAGTAGGTTGCTAGTAGTGTTAATTACTCCTTGTAGTTAATGCTAGTTGGTTTAATTGGTGGAAGATCATATGTTCAGATCCTATATGCATATTAATACCCCTCTAATTATGAACATGAATAAGCTTTGTGAGTAGTTACATTTGTTCCTGAGGACATGGGAGAAGTCTTGCTACTAGTAGTCATGTGAATTTGGTATTCGTTCGATATTTTGATGAGATGTATGTTGTCTCTCCTCTAGTGGTGTTATGTGAATGTCAACTACATGACACTTCACCATGATTTGGGCCTAGAGGAAGGCATTGGGAAGTAATAAGTGGATGATGGGTTGATAGAGTGACAGAAGCTTAAACCCTAGTTTATGCATTGCTTCGTAAGGGGCTGATTTGGATCCATATGTTTCATGCTATGGTTAGGTTTACCTTAATACTTTTGTTGTAGTTGCAGATGCTTGCAATAGAGGTTAATCATAAGTGGGATGCTTGTCCAAGTAAGGACAGCACCCAAGCACCGGTCCACCCACATACCAAATTATCAAAGTACCGAACGCGAATCATATGAGCGTGATGAAAACTAGCTTGATGATATTCCCATGTGTCCTCGGGAGCGCTTTTCTCTATATAAGAGTTTGTCTAGGCTTGTCCTTTGCTACAAAAAGGATTGGGCCACCTTGCTGCACTTTATTTACTTTGTTACTTGTTGCTCGTTACAAATTATCCTATCACAAAACTATCTGTTACCACTTGTTTTAGTACTTGCAGAGAATACCTTGCTGGAAACTGCTTATCATTTCCTTCTGCTTTTCGTTGGGTTCGACACTCTTACTTATCGAAAGGACTATGATAGATCCCCTATACTTGTGGGTCATCAAGACTCTTTTCTGGCACCGTTGCTGGGGAGTGAAGTGCCTTTGGTAGGTGGAATTTGGTAAGGAAAAATCTATATAGTGTGCTGAAATTTACTGTCACTTGTTACTATGGAAAGTAATCCGCTGAGGGGCTTGTTCGGGGTATCTTCACACCGACCAGTAGAGCAAAGAGTTGCTCCTCAACCTACTGAACCTATTGAAAATGAAAATGTCTTCTTTGAAATTCCTTCGGGTATGATAGAAAAACTGCTAGCTAATCCTTTTTTAGGAGATGGAACAAGGCATCCTGATGAGCATCTAATATATGTGGATGAAGTTTGTGGATTATTTAAGCTTGCAGGTGTACCCGGAGATGTTGTTAAGAAGAAGGTCTTCCCTTTATCTTTGAAGGGAGATGCATCGACATGGTATAGGCTATGTGATGATACGGGGTCATGGAACTACAAACGATTGAAATTGAAATTTCATCAGAAGTTTTATCCTATGCATCTTGTTCATCGTGATCACAATTATATATACAATTTTTTGCCTCGTGAAGGAGAAAGCATCGCTCAAGCTTGGGGGAGGCTTAAATCAATGTTATATTCATGCCCCAATCATGAGCTCTCAATAGAAATGATTATTCAAAAAATTTATGCTCGGCTTTCTGATAGCAATCGCACCATGCTCGATACTTCTTGTGCTGACTCTTTTATGATGAAGACTATTGAATTCAAATGGGATTTATTGGAAAGAATTAAATGCAACTCTGAAGATTGGGACCTCGACAAAGGTAAGGAGTCAGGTATGACACCTAGGTTTGATTGTGTTAAATCTTTTATGGATACCGATGTTTTCCGTAAATTTAGCACTAAATATGGACTTGACTCTGAGATAGTAGCTTCTTTCTGTGAATCTTTTGCTACTCATGTTGATCTTCCCAAGGAGAAGTGGTTTAAATATCATACTCCCATAGAAGTAAAAGTAGCTGCAACTATTAAAGATGAAGAAAAGATTATCACTTATAATGATCCTATTGTTCCTACTTCTTATGTTGAGAAACCACCTTTTCCTGTTAGGATAAAGGATCATGCTAAAGCTTCAATTGTGGTTCGTAAAAGCAATATTAAAACCTATACACCTCCTGAGCAAATTAAAGTTGAAACTAATACTTCTATTGTTAAAGATCTCTTGTCTGATAATATTGATGGGCATGTTATTTATTTCTGTGATGAAACTGCTAGAATTGCTAAACTTTGTGCTAAAGATAAACCTAGACCTGTGGTAGGCATGCCAGTTATTTCTGTTAAAATAGGATATCATTGTTATTATGGCTTCTGTGATATGGGTGCCAGTGCTAGTGCAATACCTATTAGCCTATATAGAGAAATCATGCATGATATTGCACCTGTTGAGTTAGAAGATATTGATGTCACAATTAAACTTGCCAATAGAGATACTATTTCACCAATGGAAATTGTTAGAGATGTTGAAGTCTTGTGTGGGAAAACTAAATATCCTGCTGATTTTCTTGTTCTTGGTTCCCCACAAGATAGCTTTTGTCCCATTATATTTGGTAGACCCTTCTTGAACACTGTTAATGCTACCATAGATTGCAAAAGGGATGTTGTTACTATCGGTTTAGATGATATGTCTCATGAATTTAATTTCTCTAAATTTAGTAGACAACACTGTGAAGAAGAATTACCTAGTAAGGATGAAATTATTGGTCTTGCTTATATTGCCGTACCTCCTAGTGATCCTTTAGAACAATATTTGCTAGACCATGAAAATGATATGTTTATGAATGAAAGAAGGGAAATAGATGAAGTATTCTTTAAACAGGAACCTATTCTAAAACACAATTTGCCTGTTGAAATCCTAGGGGATCCTCCTCCACCCAAGGGTGATCCCGTGTTTGAGCTTAAACCGTTGCCTGATACTCTTAAATATGCTTATCTTGGTGAGAAAAAGATATATCCTGTTATTATTAGTGCTAACCTTTCAGAGCATGAGGAAGAGAGATTATTGAAAACTCTGAAGAAGCACCATGCTGCGATTGGGTATACTCTTGATGATATTAAGGGCATTAGTCCCACCCTATGTCAACATAAAATAAATTTGGAAGAAGATGCTAAACCAGTTCGTGCTCATCAACGATGGCTGAATCCTAAAATGAAAGAAGTGGTAAGAACGGAAATACTAAAGCTCCTTGAGGCAGGTATAATTTATCCCGTTGTTGATAGTCAGTGGGTAAGTCCTGTCCATTGTGTCCCTAAGAAGGGAGGTGTTACTGCCGTTCCTAATGATAAAGATGAATTGATTCCTCAAAGAATTATTACAGGTTATAGGATGGTAATTGATTTCCGCAAATTAAATAAGGCCACTAAAAAGGATCATTACCCCTTACCTTTTATCGATCAAATGCTAGAAAGATTATCCAAACATACACATTTTTGCTTTCTAGATGGTTATTCTGGTTTCTCTCAAATACCTGTGTCAGCCAAGGATCAATCAAAGACTACTTTTACTTGCCATTTTGGTACTTTTGCTTATAGACGTATGCCTTTTGGTTTATGTAATGCACCTGCTACCTTTCAAAGATGCATGATGGCTATATTCTCTGACTTTTGTGAAAAGATTTGTGAGGTTTTCATGGACGATTTTTCCGTCTATGGATCTTCTTTTGATGATTGCTTGAGCAACCTTGATCGAGTTTTGCAGAGATGTGAAGAAACTAATCTTGTCTTGAATTCGGAAATGTGCCACTTTATGGTTAATGAAGGTATTGTCTTGGGGCACAAAGTTACTGAAAAAGTTATTGAGGTTGATAAAGCCAAGGTTGATGCTATTGAGAAGATGCCATGTCCCAAGGACATCAAAGGTATAAGAAGTTTTCTTGGTCATGTCGGATTTTATAGGAGGTTCATTAAGGACTTCTCAAAAATTTCTCGGCCTCTGACTAATTTATTACAAAAAGATATACCATTTGTCTTTGATGATGATTGTGTAGAAGCATTTGAAATACTTAAGAAAGCATTGATCTCTGCACCTATTGTTCAGCCACCTGATTGGAATTTACCCTTTGAAATTATGTGTGATGCTAGTGATTATGTTGTAGGTGATGTTCTAGGGCAAAGAGTTGATAAGAAATTAAACGTTATTCAATATGCTAGTAAAACCCTAGACAATGCTCAAAGAAATTATGCTACTACTGAAAAAGAATTCTTAGCAGTTGTATTTGCTAGTGATAAGTTCAGACCTTATATTGTCGATTCTAAAGTAACTATTCACACTGATCATGCTGCTATTAAATATCTTATGGAAAAGAAAGATGCTAAACCTAGACTTATTAGATGGGTTCTCTTGCTACAGGAATTCGACTTACATATTGTTGATAGAAATGGAGCTGAGAACCCTGTTGCAGACAACTTGTCTAGGTTAGAAAATGTGCTTGATGACCCACTACCTATTGATCATAGCTTTCCTGATGAGCAATTAAATGTCATAAATGCTTCTCATACTGCTCCATGGTATGCTGATTATGCTAACTAGTCGTCAACCCGTGCACCAGCACGGGCTAGTGGATATTTAATATTTACGATTTATGACATTATAAGAAGTAGTACAATTTAAGGTCAATTATAATAATATTTGAAACATGGAATATGATTGATTAGTGAACTCAGGGAAAGGGGTATTACCATTGTTTGATCAAGTTATGATTAGATAATTTGCCTGAATTCTCTTGATCAAGTTACGATTAGATGATTTGCATGAATTGTCTCGATCAAGTTATGATTAGATCACTTGCATGAAATATCCTTTTTCAGACGTCCCATGGCTCATAATTCTCAAGTATGACATGTAGTTCACATTAATATGAAGAAGTATTGGCGGGCATCATATTTGCAAATGTGAAGTTCATTTTATGTGTTATTTCTTTTGAAACTATGTATCTATTAATTTTCAAAATATATAGAGGAATCTAAGTTTAATTGTAACAAATCATGAGGTCCGATGAAATTAAACACTTTCTTTGGGTCTGGTAGTTTGCAAAGACAGTAAGCAATTCTGATCTTATGTTTTCTATGTTTCTTAATGAAATTTTATCAGCCACAACTTTGTTGGACATATTTTATCTCAATCCATGAAATGGCATATAATTATATCAAGATGAGAGGGCAATCATTTCCTTTCATCTTCTGGTCCCGGAGCACAAACACATGCACATTGTCATATTGGTAATATATGTGATTCCCTTATCATAGAAACAAATTTGTTTAATTTACCTGCGCTGCATGACTAATTTATTCCATTAAGAATGGATAGTTACCCTAACTTTATTGCTCTCAATACTGAAGCCGAATGATACTAAATTGAATGTCTGATTTTGCTCTTTGTTATATTTCCCTTTATTTCCATAACGTTGGATATATGCCTATGGTCAATCATGGATTTATGTATAAAAACAATATTTTGAGCTGGGGATTCTTAAATATTTTGGTGTAAGATGTATATTTAATCACTTAACACTTGACTATACAAAAATCAGATATATGGCGTACATATGTACTCAGGCAAATATGGTAACTTTGTCCATAAGGATAGCTCCTCCTTTGTTTGGATACAAATTTCTGGCCAATTTAAATATGTTGTTGTCAGTTCTGACCAATCAGTTGTTCCATACACTTATGCATAAGCATTGTGCAGAAAACTAATTAAATAGAAGCATTAGCCAAGACTACATTGCCGCTGTCTTGGTTGCGTCCAGAAAATATAATCAAATATAACTATGTACTACTCCAGTATACACTACATGATGCCATTGCATTACCTTTATTACCTGAATGGTTCTGGCTATGTACTGGAACATATGCGCCCATGAGTAGCTCTCGCCAAGGCAGTCCTTGTGAGTTTGTCGTTGATGTACCACTGATATAAACATCTTTTGCTGAAGATAATGAGACCATGCAATCTTGAAGACTAATATCAAAACTCAACATTCCTGTCAACAGAAAGAGAGAGAAACTTTATGCCTTTTCCCCAATATAGTAGTAGTATTATATATGAAGAGAAGATTAAGTGCATAACTGACAATATACAATGATTTGCTAACTACTATGATGAGTTGTTTGGAGCGCCGCATCATGTCCTGAACATTACAAATTTGTTACCTCAGTACGTACAGAAGGCAAGAGCTCCAAAGATAGAAAAAATACATATGTTTCAAAACTTAGTTGGTAATAAGATGAGATTGATATGACTTCTAATCAAAGTAATTCACAGGATACACACATATATTTTTCAGTAAATGTATTCACTGTCTTTGCTTGATCACAAACTTATTTCTGCCTTGCACAAAGCTCATTGCTATGACATGATGGGAACTATTTCAAAAGCATGTGCGTAGACCAGGAAAACATCAAACAAAGCGCAAATATGATACAGCCTACCTGATTGTCCCGATATATTGACCCTGGACTGTATATAGTAGCCAAACGGGACCTGTAGGAGCATTAAGGAGTTGGCCTTAACAACAAGGATTGATGGAGGAGTTGGGCGCTCTCAAGCTCATGCTATCACTGCACCCAACCAAATATCATCCTCATTGTAGGCATGCCCGTGCAGGCTTCCACTTTAGGCATTGCAGACCACCCCTGCTGGTTCTCATCCCCTCCCCTAACGTATAATCTGGTAAAGAGAGGTGCTGCAAGGTTAAAAGGGAAAAGGCCGATTTTTCTTGATGGGATGAAGCCAACTTGTTGGGGATTCTTTTATTCACTCAAAAAACCGGAAAATGGAGTAGGGATGTAGGAAGATGGATTATTTACCGGGGGATTGCTGGGAGACAAACTCGAATTGGATTTAGAGTGTGAGTTGGCTGCCACCACCACTCCAACATAATTCCTCCACTTGGCAGCCTCAAGTATTGTTGTCATCCTCTTCTCTTCAAATTATCATGGATACACCTCCTCATCTGATCCATCAACCATCCTGAATTGCATAAGTTGGAATAGGAGAAGATCTAAAGGTTGGAGGGGAGGGATACCCGGATTGAGTCCTCTTCTTCTAGATGGATTGCAGTATGGATGGAATGCTGGAATCGAGGATGGCATCAAAATACGACCTGGAGATATAGAGGAGGAAGAGCGGCGCTAGGGCTTGCATGTTGACGGGCGAATTGCGCAGAAGAGCGGTGGAGAGAGAGACGGGGAGAAGGAGGGGTATTTTTTTGGATCAGTTTTGCAAAGGGGCATATGCGTGGGATAAATCGTGAGGACTCTGTTATTCTAAAAAAAATGTGAGGACTTTGTACTTCATCGGATCAGATGGAATACTTTTTCACCCATGGAGTTTTTTGTGTGAAGACTTTCGTTACTTTTTATAACTAATGGTGGACGCGACAGATGGTTTTATTATGTGACTGGACCATCTCCTGTTACGCAAATTTTCATTTTATCCTGGACGTAAATTATGTAATCCAACGGTATAATTAATTCTAATGATGTGGATTAATGAGATCTCTTGAAAGGTGCCTCCGATTAGTAAATAAGAGATTACATTGTTGCTAAGTTCATACCACCTAGTTTCACATACCAGCAAAAGAAAAAGTTCTTCTATGATTTGAGGCATTACTTTTGGGATGACCCACATCTTTATAAAGAAGGAGTAGATTGTGTTATTAGACGTTGTGTACCTAAGCATGAACATGAACAGATCCTACGCGAGTGTCACTCCGAAGCTTTGGAGGACACCATGCTGGAGATAGAACTGCACATAAGGTATTGCAATCTGGTTTTTATTGGCCTACTCTCTTCAAAGATGCCCATAAGTTTGTCTTATCTTGTGATGACTGTCAAAGAATTGGTAATATTAGTATACGTCAAGAAATGCCTATGAACTATTCACTCGTTATTTAACCATTTAATGTTTGGGGCTTTGACTATATGGGGCCTTTTCCTTCCTCTAATGGATATACACATATTTTAGTTGATGTTGATTACGTTACTAAGTGGGTAGAACCTATTCCAACCAGTAGTGTTGATCATAACACTTCTATTAAGATGCTTAAAGAAGTTATTTTTCCAAGGTTTGGAGTCCCTAGATATTTAATGACTGATGGTGGTTCACATTTCATTCATGGTGCTTTCCGTAAAATGCTTGCTAAATATGATGTTAATCATAGAATTGCATATCCTTATCACCCCCAGTCTAGTGGTCAAGTAGAATTGAGTAATAGAGAGCTCAAATTAATTTTGCAAAAGACTGTTAATAGATCTAGAAAGAATTGGTCCAAGAAACTTGATGATGCATTATGGGCCTATAGAGCTGCATATAAAAATCCTACGGGTATGTCTCCGTATAAAATGGTTTATGGAAAAGCATGTCACTTACCTCTCGAACTAGAACACAAGGCATATTGGGCTATTAAAGAGCTCAATTATGATTTTAAACTTGCCGGTGAGAAGAGGTTATTTGATATTAGCTCACTCGATGAATGGAGAACCCAAGCCTACGAAAATGCCAAGTTGTTTAAAGGAAAAGTTAAAAGATGGCATGATAAAAGGATACAAAAGCATGAGTTTAATGTAGGTGATTATGTATTGCTATACAACTATCGTTTAAGATTTTTTGCAGGAAAACTTCTCTCCAAATGGGAAGGTCCTTACGTTATCGAGGAGGTCTATCGTTCCGGTGCCATAAAAATCAACAACTTCAAAGGCACAAATCCAAAGGTGGTGAACGGTCAAAGAATCAAACATTATATCTCAGGTAATCCCATAAATGTTGAAACCAATGTTATTGAAACCGTAACCTCAGAGGAATACATATGGGACACTTTCCTGAAAGTTTCAGACTCCGAAAAGGAATAGGTATGTGGTACGGTAAGTAAACCGACTCCAAAACAGTTTTTAAGGCAATATTTTTCCGTTTTGGAATATTTAGAAAAATAGAAAAATAAGAAGCAGTCCGGGAAGGACACGAGGCCCCCACGAGGGTGGAGGGCGCACCCTACCCTACTAGGCGCGCCCCCTACCTCGTGGGCACCTCGTGCGCTCTCCGGACTCCGTTTTCTTGCACAATACGTATTTTGGTCGGTAAAAATTCATTATATAATCTCCCGGAGATTTTGACTCCCGTATCACACAAATATCTCTTGTCTTTGTTTTGAGCTGTCTGCTGCAGACAGAGCAACATGTCGTCCCAGGATTCGGAAGGAGAAAGCTATGTGGCTGATTACCTTGTAGATCCTAAGGTCTATGGGGATGTGGAGCATTGTGGTTAGACTACGGAAGAAGAAGAGGACTATGAACCCAAGGGAAAGGAGGAGACGATCTCAGATGAAGATGAAGTCCTGCTACCTCAACCTAGGGACATGCATGTGGAGTTCAAAAAGACAAGCCTCCCGGATAGGGTAAAGAAACCTAAGATCGAGTTTATCCCTTTTCGCCTCTTGTAGGAAAACAAGCAGGAACTATGCAAAAAGGTACTGAGCTTGGAACAGGAGATCGAGGACCTAAGGGACCAAAATTCTGTCCTCAAGCGCAAATTAAGGAAGAAGCCTATGCCATCAACAAAACCATCACCTTCTCCACCAACAAAGAAGAATTGAGTACCTGGTATGGGCACTCCCCTTGGCAACTACCAAGCTTGGGGAAGTGCCCCGGTATCGTATCACCATCACTTTTATCTTTACCATTTTCCTTAGTTCGACCCTTTTGGTAATATCTTGATCTAGTAGAATAAAAGTTCTTAGTATGATCTAGTTGTGAGTTTTGCTTTATAATTCCTCTATGTAATCGAGTCCGTGAGCTATATAATAAAGATTAGTATTGAGTCAAGGGCCTGATTATTTTGCCATGATCCTAAGGGAATAAAAGAAAAGAGAAAGAAATAAAAAGAAACAAAGAGATCATGTGAGTCTTATGGAGAGTAATGAGCTCACATAAAAAAGTATGATGAATAAAAGTTGTTGAGAGTTGACAAACATAGTTTGGGTCATCATTGCAATTTATAGGAAGTAATAAAGAAAGAGAGGTCTTCACATATAAATATACTATCTTGGACATCTTTTATGATTGTGAGCACTCAATAAAATATGACATGCTAAAGAGTTGATGTTGGACAAGGAAGACAACGTAATGGGTTATGTTTTCTTACATCTGAGATAAATTATATTGTCATGGATCATCCAACATGGTTGAGCTTGCCTTTCCCCCTCATGCTAGCCAAATTCATTGCACCAAGTAGAGATACTACTTGTGCTTCCAAATACCCTTAAAACCAGTTTTGCCATGAGAGTCCACCATACCTACCTATGGATTGAGTAAGATCCTCCAAGTAAGTTGTCATCGGTGCAAGCAATAAAAATTGCTCTCTAAATACGTATGACTTATTAGTGTGGGAGAAATAAGCTTTATACGATCGTGTGATATGGAAGAAATAAAAGTGACAGACTGGATAATAAAGGTCCATATCACAAGTGGCAATATAAAGTGACATTCTTTCGCATTAAGATTTTGTGCATCCGACTATAAAAGTGCATGACAACCTCTGCTTCCCTTTGCGAAGGGCCTATCTTTTACTTTTATCTCCTACCTTGCATAAGAGTCATGGTGATCTTCACCCTTCCTTTTTTACATTTTATCCTTTGGCAAGCACGGTATGTTGGAAAGATCCTGGTATATATGGCTAATTGGATGTGAGTTTTCATGAACTATTATTGTTGACATTACCCTTGAGGTAAAACATTGGGAGGCAAAACTATAAGCCCCTATCTTTCTCTGTGTTCGATCAAAACTCCATACCCATAAGTATTGCGTGAGCGTTAGAAATTGTGAAAGACTATATGATAGTTGAGTATGTCGACTTGCTAAAAAGCTCTTATACATTGACTCTTTCCTATGTTATGATAAATTGCAATTGCTCCAATGACTGAGATTATAGTTTGTTAGTTTTCAATGAAGTTTACGATTCATACTTGAAATTGTGATTGAATTATTACTCTAGCATAAGAAATCATATGACAAGAATTATATAAGTTGATGTTATAAGAATGATCATGATGCCCTCATGTCCGTATTTTATTTTTATCGACACCTCTATCTCTAAACATGTGGACATATTTTTCGATTTCGGCTTTCGCTTGAGGACAAGCGAGGTCTAAGCTTGGGGGAGTTGATACGTCCATTTTAAATCATGCTTTTATATCGATATTTATTGCATTATGGGATGTTATTACACATTATGTCACAATACTTATGCCTATTCTCTCTTATTTTACAAGGTTTACATAAAGAGGGAGAATGCCGGCAGCCGGGATTCTGGGCTCGAAAAGGAGCAAATATTAGAGACCTACTCTGCACAGCTCCAAAAGTCCTGAAACTTCACGGAAGATGTTTCCAGAATATATAAAAAATACTCAGCGGAAGAAGTTCACCAGGGGGGCCATACCCTGCCCACGAGGGTGGGGGGCGCGCCCTACCCCCCTGGGCGCGCCCCCTGCCTCGTGGGCCCCCTGGTGGCCCTCCGGTGGCCATCTTCTACTATATGAAGTCTTTCGATGGGAAAAAATTATAAGCCATATTCTCGGACGAAACTCTGCCGCCACGAGGCGGAACCAATCTAGGGCTCTGGAGGAGCTGTTCTGCCGGGGAAACTTCCCTCCGGGAGGGGGAAATCATCGCCATCGTCATCACCAACGCTCCTCTCATCGAGAGAGGGCAATCTCCATCAACATCTTCATCAGCACCATCTCCTCTCAAAACCCTAGTTCATCTCTTGTATCCAATTCTTGTCTTCAAGTCCGGGATTGGTGCTAGAAGGTTGCTAGTAGTGTTAATTACTCCTTGTAGTTGATGCTAGTTGGTTTATTTGGTGGAAGATCATATGTTCAGATCCTATATGCATATTAATACCCCTCTGATTATGAACATGAATAAGCTTTCTGAGTAGTTATGTTTGTTCCTGAGGACATGGGAGAAGTCTTGCTATTAGTAGTCATGTGAATTTGGTATTCATTCAATATTTTGATGAGATGTATGTTGTCTCTCCTCTAGTGGTGTTATGTGAACGTCGACTACATGACACTTCACCATGATTTGGGCCTAGAGGAAGGCATTGGGAAGTAATAAGTAGATGATGGGTTGCTAGAGTGATAGAAGCTTAAACCCTAGTTTATGCATTGCTTCGTAAGGGGCTGATTTGGCTCCATATGTTTCATGCTATGGTTAGGTTTACCTTAATACTTTTGTTGTAGTTGTGGATGCTTGCAATAGAGGTTAATCATAAGTGGGATGCTTGTCCAAGTAAGGACAGCACCCAAGCACCGGTCCACCCACATACCAAATTATCAAAGTACCGAACGCGAATCATATGAGCGTGATGAAAACTAGCTTGACGATATTCCCATGTGTCCTCGGGAGCGCTTTTCTCTATATAAGAGTTTGTCTAGGCTTGTCCTTTGCTACAAAAAGGATTGGGCCACCTTGCTTCACTTTATTTACTTTGTTACTTGTTGCTCGTTACAAATTATCCTATCACAAAACTATCTGTTACCACTTATTTCAGTACTCGCACAGAATACCTTGCTAGAAACCGCTTATCATTTCCTTCTGCTCCTCGTTGGGTTCGACACTCTTACTTATCAAAAGGACTATGATAGATCCCCTATACTTGTGGGTCATCAATCTCCCTCTCTGTTCTCTTCTGTTTCGCATTCCCCAGATCTGGCCGAAAACCGTTTCTTATATTCCGGGAGATCCGTAACCCCGATTGCGCTAAGATTTTCACACGATTTTTTTCCGATATAAGCTTCCTTGCGCCCAAAGTAGAGCTCCAACCGACGTACGAGGTGAGCAAAATCCACCACCATGCGCCTAGCACCTAGGGTGCGCCCTGGTGTCTTGTGGGCTCTGTGGGACTCCGTTTTCGGTGATTCCAACTCCCAAAAATCACATACATTCGAAAATAATTCTCCATAAAATTTTATTGCATTTGGACTTCGTTTGATATGGATTTTCTGCTAGACAAAAAACATGCAAAAACAGGAACTGGCACTGGGCACTAGATCAATAGGTTAGTCCAATAAAGCATATAAAAAGTTGCCAAAAATATGTGAAAGTTTTATAATATTGGCATGAAACAATCAAAAATTATAGATACGGCGGAGACGTATCAGCATCCCCAAGCTTAATTCCTGCTCGTCCTTGAGTAGGTAAATGATAAAAAGGATAATTTTTGATGTGGAATGCTACCTAGCATAAACTTGATCATATATCTAATCATGGCATGAATATTTAGACATAAGTGATTCAAAGCAATAGTCTATAATTTGACATAAATACATCAATACTCAGGCATCCCAACAAACAATCATGTCTTTCAAAGTATCAACTCTAAAGAAAGCTATCCCTACAAAATCATATAGTCTTGTCATGCTCTATCTTCTTAACACAATGTATTTATCATGCACAACCCCGATGACAAGCCAAGCAATTGGTTCATACTTTTTAACGCGCTTCAGATTTTTCAACCCTCACGCAATACATGAGCGTGAGCCATGGATATAACACTACGGGTGGAATAAAGTATGATGATAGGGGTAAATATAGAGAAGAGAAAAAAGTTAGAAAGTCTCACATCGACGCGGCTAACCAACGGGCTATGGAGATGCCCATCAATCGATATCAATGCGAGGAGTAGGGATTGACATGCAACGAATGCACTAAGACCTATAAGTGTATGGAAGATCAATATGAAAACTAAGTGGGTGTGCATCTAATACTATAATGAAAAATTCCCACTAGTATATGAAAGTGACAACATAGGAGACTCTCCATATGAAAAACATGGTGCTACTTTGAAGCACAAGTGTGGTAAAGGATACTAACAATGCCCCTTCTCTCTTTGTTTATTTTTTTCTTTCCCTTTTTTCTTTTCCTTTTTTTTCTCTCATTGTCCGGAGTCTCATCCCAACTTGTGGGGGAATCATAGTCTCCATCATACTTTCCTCACTGGGGCACTGCTCTAAAAATGAAACTTGATGATCATCACACTCTTATTTACTTATAACTCAAAATAAATAAAAATTACAACTCGATACCTATAACAAAGTATTACTCTATATGAATGCCTCTAGCAATACCAGGATGTGCAATGATCTAGCGTAACATGTATGAAAAATGATGAATGGTGGCTGAGCCACAAATACTATGTCAACTATATGATCATGCAAAGCAATATGACAATGAATGCTCAAGTCATCAAAACGGAAGCGGTGGACGTTGCATGGCAATATATCTCAGAATGGCTATGGAAAGGCCATAATAGGTAGGTATGGTGGCTGTTTTGAGGAAGATATAATAAGGCTTATGTGTGATAGAGCGTATCCTATCAGGGGGTTTGGATGTACCTCCAAAGTTTGCACCACGTCTTGAGGTGAGAAAGGGCAATGCACGGTACCGTAGAGGCTAGCAAATTGCGGGAAGGTAAGAGTGCGTATAATCCATGGACTCACATTAGTCATAAAGAACTCATATACTTATTGCAAAAGCTTATTAGCCCTCGAAACAAAGTACTACTACGCATGCCCCTAGGGGGATAGATTGGTAGGAAAAGACCATCGCTCATCCCCGACCGCCACTCATAAGGAAGACAATCAATAATAAATCAGCCGGCTGAATGGAACATCGAGCTGCAAGCATTCCGGCTGGAGTTCAGCACCACCAGGGTCATCAAGGGAGTCGTACTCGCTGATTTTGTGGCGGAATGGACAGATGCCCCAGCACTTGAGTAAGGAGAAGACCGGTCCACCTCCCCAGGAAGTGAGGCACCAGACGGCTGGGTCATGTATTTTGATGGCGCCTTTGCGCACCAGGGCGCGGGGGCTGGAGCAGTGCTGATCTCACCCACTTAGGGCAAGCTTTACTAGACGTGCAACTCTGCTTCCAGCACGGCGAGAAGGTCTCCAACAATATCGCAGAATACGAAGGCCTCATAGCCGGCCTGAAGGCTGCGGCGGCTCTGGGGTTGAGGCGCCTTACCGTCAAGGGCAACTCGTAGCTCCTCGTCAACTTTTCCAACAAAGTGTACGAGCCAAAGGACGAGCACATGGAGGCCTACCTTGCGGAGGTGCGCAAGATGGAAAAGCAGTTCTCAGGCTTGGAGCTGCAGCACGTGCCCCGGGGGACCAACAAGGAAGCCGACGACATCGCCAAGAGAGCATCCAAGCGGCAACCGCAAGAGCCCGGTGTCTTCGAAGAGCGGCTCTTCAAGCCGTTAGCTACGCCACCTCTTTCAAGCATGACTCAGCCTCGGGAGGAGCTCCCACAGCCCTCGGCCACGGGAGCACCAGCTTGCGGCCCAACCTCAGGAGCTTAGCTACTCTTGGCGCTCGAGCCCCAGGAGGAGTGCTGGACCAAGGAATTCAAGGAGTACCTGATGCACGGGACACTACCGAAAGAAGGAAGAGGACGCGGAGCGCGTGGTTCGACAGGACACGGCATACTGCATCCAGGACGGCGAGTTGTACAGGAAACGGCCAAACGATGTCATGCTGCGTTGCATCACCAATGATCAAGGGAGGGAGCTGCTGACTGACATACACGGCGGGGACTGTGGACATCACTCATCATCACGGACCCTCGTCGACAAGGCTTTCCGTAGCGGATTCTATTGGCCCACAGCGCTCAACGATGCAGCCGAGCTGGTGAAGTCCTGCGAAGCTTGCCAATTCCACGCCAAGAAAATCCATCAGCTTGCTCAGGGCCTCCAAACCATCCCGCTCACGTGGTCGTTCGTGGTCTGGGGGCTAGACATCCTAGGCCCGTTCCCACGAGCGCCAGGGGGCTACCGTTATCTCTACGTCGCCATCGACAAGTTCACCAAATGGGCGGAAGTGGAAGCCGTCCGAACCATTCTAGCCGGCTCTGCTGTCAAGTTTATAAAGGGCCTCGTGAGCCGCCTCGGGGTCCCCAACCGTATCATCACAGATAACGGCTCGCAGTTCACTAGTAACCTCTTTAAAACCTACTGTGCTAACCTTGGAACGCAGATCTACTACGCTTCAGTGGCCCACCCCAGGAGCAATGGTCAGGCTGAGCGTGCCAACGCTGAGGTCCTGCGGGGCCTCAAGACCAGGACCTTCAAGAAGAAGCTGGAGGCCTGCGGCAGGGGCTGGCACGACGAGCTCCAGTCCATGCTGTGGTCCATCCGCACCACTGCCACCAAGCCAACGGGCAAGACTCCGTTCTTCCTCGTCTACGAAGCTGAAGTAGTCCTCCCTCACGAGGTCAAGCATCGCTCCACATGGGTCCTGGCGTTCGACGAAACGCAGCAGGAAGCCATGCGGGGGATGGACCTTGTGCTGGGGGAGGAACGTCGTCGTGAAGCCGCATTAAGGGTGGCAAGGTACCAGCAAGCGCTGCGGCGTTACCACTGCCGCAACATTCGCTCCAGGACGTTCGAGACGGGTGACCTGGTCCTAAGGCGGGTCCTCTCCATGGAAGGGTTGCACAAGCTTACACCCATGTGGGAGGGCCTGTTCAGGGTCGTCCACATCTCCAGGCCTGGCGTGGTGCGCCTGGAGACGCAAGAAGGGACACCTATCCAAAACGCCTGGAACATCCAGCACCTCCGGAGGTTCTACCCGTGAAGCAAGGCCCAGAGCCTGTGAAGCAAGGCCAAGAGCCTGTGAAGCAAGGCCCAGAGCCTTAGAGAAAGGCCCAGAGCCTGTGAAGAAGGCCCGGTGCCTGTGAAGAATCGCCGCCCGTGACACTCTCACGTAATAATGAGTTGGGGTTGTACACGCCCCGGAGTCTCAGGAGCGCCGGCCTCAGGCCCTGGGCTCCCTCCCACGCCTAGTGGACAGCACTTAGCTCTGCGCTGGTGAGAAGACTTGAAGACTAGATTAGGTGCCGGACACGGCTTTTCATTTGCTTTCCGAAGTTGGCTCGCTTCTCCTTATTCAAGTTTGCCCTTGGCGTTCCTTGCTGATTTGTTTCCTTCGCCTTTTACCGCGTTTCTCGGCTCTGTTTTGCTCTCGATCTCTCTCTCGCATGCCTCGCGAGGGGGCTAGGCAGGTGCCCTCGTGAGCATTTTTCTTCTCCCTGCCTTCTCGCGAGTCACCCTCGTTCGAGCTTGAAAGCTGGCACATCTCTCCTAAATCCGTGCCCCTCGGGTACGGCGATACAAAGCGCCAAGTCAAGGTTCGGGTGAACAACAAATCCTCTAGCGCACCCGCTAACAATTTTTTTGCAGTTTCTAAGCAAGCGCAGGCATCTCGCGAAGGGAAGGGTGTCCCAAACGCGCCATGTTAAGTTATCTTTTGCACAAAATAACAACATGGCATGGGGATAACACGCAGGCTGCACTAACCAAGAACCATAGTTCGATACACGCACCTCTGGGCCCATATTGGTTTCATTTTCTGACGCCGGAAAAAAGGAAAAGCTAAACAAGGTAGCGTTACAGCAATCCGCGGAGGCAGGCCCTTGGCGACGCCCCGAGCCTAGCCAGACTCCTCCTCGCGCTTCATGGAGGCGCGGCGACGAGATGACCCACTGCCTCCTTCGAAGCGGGCGCGACGGCTGGTCATAGCCACTGCTGCTGGAGCTGTCACCAGAGGAAGAGCCACCGTAGCTAGAAGAGACGCGGTCGCCACCGAGGGCAGGCCCGCCCTCATCCTCATCGCAACCGTCACCAAGGCCGAGCACCTCCTCACCGTCGTTCGTCTCGGGGCAACACCCGGCGCAGTGACCGTCTTCCCTGAACACTCTCACATAGAGGGTCGATCCACCGTCATACCTGAAGTGGAGCGTGCACCGCCTGCCCAGGCCACGCGCGCGGGCGAACGTCTGCCAGCCGCGGGCCAGGGCTATGTTGCCCGGGGCGGAAGTCTCGACCGCGACCCAGGAGGCCGTGCTGCAGCAACCATCCGCCTGCAACCAGAGCTTGCCTGGACCAGGGGCCGACAGTTCATCGACAAGGAAGCACGGAAGCTGGAGCCAGTTGCTGGCCGGGTTCTCCGACCAGACAACGAACTCCGGCGACACCTCCGCTGAATGGAAGCGTGGGCCGGGAGGCCGCGCCACCATCGCGTGCCTCCCCTCGTCTGCTAGACCGCCATGGTTGGGATGGTCCCCTCCGTGTGCCACGGTGCCGCCTCGATGGTGGGCCACGACGGGGTTCGCAGCGTGCTTGCGCGGACGGCCGCGACCGTGCTTGGGTGCCGGGGAACCAGGGCCCTCGCGAGGGGCCTTCCCCTTCTCGGCGGCAGAGAACTTCCTACGCGGTGTCATCGGAGGCACTACAAGCAACGAAGCAAAGAAGAAGCAAGCAAGCGAGGAAGGGATGGGCGACGGGGGCTCCGCCCCCTCTCCATTTATAGCGGGAGAAGGCCAACCAGCACCTCCCACGATCGCAGGTAATGATTGTTTCCGTTACATGTCGCACGGACTTGTCAAGTCGTGCAGTTGCCAAGGCAACATGGGGAAGCGGAGACGCCCACGTCCAATCAACTGCCACGCGGCAACTGAGGCCGCAGGCTTTTGGGGCCCGCGGTGCTCCGAACTTGACCCTTGGCTTCACCGTGAAGCCAAGCCCGCGCGCACCTTGGGCCCGGGGGCTACTGTCGGTGTTCTGGGAATGGGGGTCCCCAGACTTGCCTGCCTGCGGCCCATGGCGTGGTGGGGCCAGCAGGCCGTACGACCCATCTTCATCAACGAAGCATCCAAGACCCTCGCGAGGGGCCAAGCCTCGCGAGGCGGACGATGTCAAGACCTCCTCAGGAGTGGCCTGGTCAGGCAGGCTTGCGAGGAGCGGAGATATCAAGGCAAGGCGAACCTCACGACGCTCTCGTGACGTAAGCCATGACGATCGACACCAGGCGGGCGCCAGCGCGCGCAGTGTCCTTGTTTCCTCTTTGGTGCAAGGGAGGCAAGCGTAGCCATGGAGTACCGAGGCCTCAGGGAAAGGTTGCCATTTCGGTGCAACAAGACCAAGACCATGAGGACTGCAAGACGGAGGTCATCGTGGAGCCCAAGACGGCGTCACCACCAGAGCTTTGTGCAGGCGAAGACTACCTTTTGTCAAGATAGCTTGTACTAGCTGTCCCCCTTCAAATTAGCCCGCCATTGTTGGATCCCTTCCCACTCGATATTTGGGAAGAGGACTAGGGCCTCTATAAATAGGACTAGTGTGGCACCCTGGCTCAGAGAAAACCGGAACGCCCCGTATTCCAGCCCAAAGATCGAGGTGAAGTCTTCTGGAATACGACACTGCTTAGCATAGAACAACCCAGCTCTCTATTACAACACGAATATGATTACAAGGGTTCCGATATTACAATGAATAACATTGGCACGACGATACTATGCTAACCATGGTTGCTCTATACAAGCAGCATAATACTTGAAGCAGCGGAACAACTACTGGCAGCGGAACAACGAACGGCGATGATGGACTCCAGTCCGCAGGGAATCTGGCTGGAACGTTTATCCTAGCTCGCGAATACAGGAACAACACCAAACAAGCAAGCAATCCAGGCACGACCTGCAAGATGGCATGACACGCCAGGTCAGTACATTGAATGTACTTGCAAGCTCACAATAACCAAAAGCATTCAAGACAAACAACAGCATGGCAATTACAGGTTAAGCAGGAATTAACATGAGATCATTATAACAACATGACATGAGCACATGATATCCAAGGTAATACTCCAAATAATACCAGATACCATCATGAAAATAATCATAATAACCACTAAGAGTCCAAAGGATGAACATGATACGGCTAGAACAATATGAGCATGGCATGAACATATAAATCTGACGATACTAGCATGCAACATGATGACACTATATGCACCAATTATTCTGCTCGGGTTATCTCGTAACCATCACACGCATCACTTACCCACCTCGGACATTACACGATCATCTCAGGATCAAATCAAGCTTGGTATAGACAATACCGTAGTAATCATTAAATGACCACAAGGAGCTTGGTCTTTACCCATGATTTCTCGCACAACATCACGAATATCCAACAACTCGGTATCCTCGATACCACGGTGATCATTATGGCGATCACAACCAAAGTAACTCATGATCCTTACGGTGATCGTCACCAAAGTAACCCGTGATCCTTACGGCGATCACCACCAAAGTAACTCGTGATCCTTATGGTGATCACCACCAACTTATTTCATCACCGAACCGGGGTTGTCATTAATCAAGTTATTATTAATACTGTTGACTCGCGGTGGGGCCGACACAAACTGGGCCCTTATCCGCGGGCACAGCTATCGATAGGTTTAATATACACTCTGTAGAGGTAGCACACTGTACCCACACCACGGAACCCATGGCCTCGCACTCCCATTCGGGTGGACCAACAGGGTTCCGACTAAACCGATCTACTGCCGTGACACTCTCCCGGCCACTCCAACCCGCTCCCAACTAGGCTAGTCCTGGGTGGCTCCGTGTCTACCAAAGACACCCTGACCACCGTCATGGTCAAAACTCCCTCACGGGGACCGGATCCATAAAAACAAAAACAACGGGCACACAAGGTTATGTCTGCTTACCGGGCCAGGGTACCGCACGCCCATAACCTTCCCTAGTTGGAGGCACTGGCGAGATGCACGACAATAGACCCAGTTAGGACCTTACCCATACGGTAAGTGTGGTTGCACTGGTCAGTTTCGATCTGGCGGCACCATGACTCAGCCAACAGTTGTTCAAGTTCAATTAAATCCGGTTAAACTTGAATGCAAAATGCCGAGCCATGATAAAATAACATGATGCAATTACAATGCATGAGCATGATATCAACATAATCACGAGATGTAACATAACTATCCACCACATCAACTATGAAATAATCTCCAACTGAACATGGCATAATGATGAGCATAAATATTACAAGTGCAACACTACTCATAGTATAACATAACATGACCACTAGCATCAACCATAAATAACATGCAAGAACTTATCAATAACATCACCGAGTAACACTTAACCAACTAACAGCAACGGAACAATGCCTATTAACAGTACTCGGTAACCGACGTTAGTCATGCACCGAAGAGCATGACCAACCCAACATGTACTACTATCAAGCATGGCAATATGAAAACAATACTAGCAACTAGCAGGGCAGGATAACCATGTGCATAACAACATAACAAACAAGTAAGCACAATCCGAGAAGCATTTCCGAAACAACGATAACCATATTTTAAACAAGCAATCATTTAATAAATATTCAAGTTGAAAACCATGGCTACTGCATGACTATCATGCAAGTGGGTATTGTGGCTTGCCTGGGGTGACGGAGACTCCAGAAGAAGTGCGGTGAAGCCGCGGAACGAAATGTCGGACGGTTTTCTCTCGGAGGAGGCTGATTAGAGGCAAGGGCACAATGGTCATTTTCACTGTGAAACCACCTGGTGAAAATGTTACCAAAAGATAGAGCTCGACGAGACGAAGAAGTGAGCACTAGTTTCACCTCAATCGGAGTTACGGTTGCGGAGTTATGAGGTGTAGAAGATCTGGGACCAATCTGTGAAAGTTTTCATCACCAATGGGTCCCTGAGTGGATAAGACAGAAACGCATATTAGAAAATACGCTTTCTGAAACTGTAAACGTATTCCTGGCACCTGAGGAAAGAAATGCGCTTTTGTAAGAAGAAAACGTATTCCCATGTAATACGTTTTTGGATAGGGAAAACGTACTCACCAGATTACGTCGTCACTTATCCACGTGGACCCGTGGCCTTAGCCACTTACAGAGGGGTCCCACGCAGCAGGGGGGCCAAGCGATCGTCTTCTTCCTCCCCCCGTGCTCGCTCGCGACAAAGAGCAGGGGAGGGGGACGGGGGCGCTCCCGGTGCTGGCCCCGCCGACTCCGGCCGCTCCAGGCCAAGGCGAGGGCACCGGCGGTTTCAGGGTGGCGCGCCGCACCCGTTCAGAGAGGAATCATACGCCGGGGAGGGGTGGAGAGGAGGGGAGTCCGCGGCGACGGAGGTGGACAGAGAGGCGGCGGTGGTGATGATTTTCGGTGAAGCAGGGCGCTCCGGCGAGATATGAGGGGGTGGGGCGGCTCTACGGGGCGAGGGGAACGCGGTGGTGGAGTCGGGAGGGAGGAAGGAGCTCCGGATGGTCTCGGTCGAGGTGGTGGCCGAAAGCAACGGCAACGGCCAAACTCCGGGAGGCGCGGCCACGGGGCTCTCCGGCGAGGGGCAAGGGGCAAGGGGTTGGGGCGAACCGAGGTGACGAGGAGGCTCTGGTGGACAGCTTGGGAGGAGGAGAGGAGGGCTGGCTTGGCTGTAATCATGCCGAGACCGAGGCGGCCATGGCGAACTCCGGCGAAAAGAGGAGCGGGCCGAGGGCTCTGGTGGGCTAGGGAGGCAAGTGAGGAGTGTATGAGCTGCGGAGGGGCTCGGGGCACGCTTAAATAGCCGCAGGAAGGGCTCTGGTGCTCACAACCGAGCTGGAGCAGTGCACTAAGGGAGATCAGGGGCTTAGCACGGCACGGGCACTACTCTAGCGGCACATTAATGGCGAACCACGACGAGGCTCCGATGCAGGGAGATGTAGTCGATCACGGGAAGCTCCAGGACACGAATTGAGGTCGAGACGAGGACGGAGGAGACGAGCATAGTGGCCGGAACAAGCCAGAGCATGCCTGCAGCCATGACGCCAGCGTGATCACCACACGCACTGGTGCAAGGGGCGCTCTTTGGTGTGGCCAACCATGTCCAGTGGATGGACCCTGGTGCCCTTAGTCCAACTGAAGAAATAAATCGGTCCAGGGGCAAAGAAGAGATTTGCACTTAGCTCCAAAAGTAATTCAGTAACAAGGTGTTTGTAACTTGATGAGGTTAAACCAGCAGGGTAACAAGGTAAAGAGTTTGTCTGGCGATGATCACACACAAAGGTGATGCTGATAAAAAAAATCAGACTAAGAGGAGGAGTTTAGATGGTGGTTGCAGTAGAAAGTGCAAAACTGGCCAGAATTGGGGATTTGGATGATGCACTCACATACTGGATCCCTGTGAGCTGAAATTTGGCAGATAGGGGTTTTATGATGATATGAAGCTGCTGTCAAAATTCCATGCTATTTGGAAATACCAAAGTGGCACTTGCTGCACAAAGCTTCATTCTGGACAGAAACTTGGAAAAATTACACAGGATAATTGGATCAACCAATTGAGGTAAAACTTGTTGGGAGTAGTTTATATATATATATAAGATTGTCCTGGTAAAGTCTCAGATTAATTGAATCAATATAAAATATGGTTGCTTCACAAACTGAAAATCTGACCAGAAACTAAGATTTGGAGCTGGGCTCACATCGATGAGTTAAATGAGCTCATATTTGGTGAAGAGTCATTATTTTACCCTAGGAAAGACCCTGGAAAATTGCAACTCATTTGGATATGCCTAGAATATAGCTCCTTCACAAAGTTCCTTCCTGGACAGAAACTTTGGAAAATTGCTGAAAAATATTTACTAGGCAAATTGAGCTGAATTTTGGCATGAGCCAATGATATGGACAGGAAAAGATGTCCAAGAAGTTTCAGGTCAATCAAGCAAACATAAATAGCACTTCCTTTGCAAAGTGCCATTTAGGGCAGAATAGGAAAAGAATTATTGGAGGATTATTTTTGAACATGGCAATGAAATATTTTGCCATATTTGAGGAAGATGTGATCCAAACAATTTATGAGAATTATTTGGGAATTTTAGAAGTGACAGAAATATAGGTTGCTTCAGAACCTAGGGTTTTAAAGGTTATTCCTTTATCAAAAAAGGAATATTATCAACAAAAGAATTTTGGGTTTGGTCAAGGATGGAAATGAGACGATCTTGAGATGATGATGAGGGTGACAAGCCACTAGAAAACCTAGGAAGACTTGCTCTTCCCAAGTTTCAGACCCTCATAGCCATGGAAAAGCAAATCAAAACAGGAAATCCCAGAAAATCAAAGGAAAAAGAAAAGGGCAAAAATCCAGGCTGTTACAACTAGCCACCACCATGGGGAGGAGAGATCGAATCCCCGCACACAAGTTCATACACACAAGAACACCTCAACCTCAGGAGGCAGTTCTTTCCCTTGTACTGTTCATCATCAGCCCAAGAGGCAATCCACCACCACCACACTGGAGTAGGGTATTACACCACAATGGTGGCCCGAACCAGTATAAACCCAGTGTCTTCCTGTGTTGCGAGTTCGTTGAGTTCGTTCGCAAGATCCTAGCGAGCTAGAGCGTAGATTGGTAGAAGGGAAAGACTCTACGCGCACCCCAGTGTTCGAACCTTAAGGGTAGCCGGAACCCCACATCCGACAATGGTGCTTAGATTGGTGAAAGCACAAGTGCTCCCTGGGTGGTTTTGGTAATTAGTGTCAACATATCTCTTGTTGGACTAATGTTTTCATCTAGTATATTTCAGACAAGTTCAACAGATGGAGTGGCATGGACAAGAGGATATGGAACCCCTTCAAGATGCTAAGGACAAAGAATTGGCTCAAGCTCAAAAGCTCAAGACTCTGCATTTTACTTTTAGTTATCCAAGATCACATTGAGTCCATAGGAAATCCAATACTATTAAAAGGGGATGAGGTGTTGCTTAATGGGTTTCTTGCTCAAAGTGCTTAGTGATATGCTCCAAAGCTCTCAACCACTTTCTCGTATCCACATACGTCCCAAACCAAAAGTCAAACTCGGCCCCACCGAAATCTTTTCATCCGGCGCAACCGAGTTCTCTTGACATAGCCATTGCCACAAACCCTAATCAATTCGGTCACACCGATGGGATCTCGGTCTCACCAAGATGGGCTTGCAAACTCTCTTTTGCCTATTGCAATAATCTTGGTCTCACCGAGATATGCAATCGGTCCCATCGAGTTTGCTTGGCCAACTCTCTGTTTCACTTATTACCCAAAACGGTCCCATCGAGTGTGTGTTATCGGTCAAACCGAGATGAGGCTTTACCCTAACCCTAGAACATCGGTCCTACCGAGTTGATCATGTCGGTCCCACCGAAAATCCTAACGTTCACATTTTAAACTGAATCGGTCTGACCGAGTCTTCTGGTTTGGTCCCACCGAGTTTGGTAAATTGTGTGTAATGGCTAGATTTTGTGTGGAGGCTATATATACCCCTACACCCACTCTTCCTCAAGAGAGAGAGCCATCAGAACATGCCTATACTTCCAACTTACATTTTCTGAGAGAGAACCACCTACACTTGTGTTGAGGTCAAGATCTTCCATTCCAACCACATAAATCTTGATCTCTAGCCTTCCCCAAGTTGCTTTCCACTCAAATAATCTTTCCACCAAATCCAAATCAGTGAGAGAGAGAGTTGAGTGTTGGGGAGACTATCATTTGAAGCACAAGAGCAAGGAGTTCATCATCAACACACCATCTATTACCTTTTGGAGAGTGGTGTCTCCTAGATTGGTTAGGTGTCACTTGGGAGCCTCCGTCAATATTGTGGAGTTGAACCAAGGAGTTTGTACGGGCAAGGAGATCGCCTACTTCATGAAGATATACCCTAGTGAGGCAAGTCCTTCGTGGGCGATGGCCATGGTGGGATAGACAAGGTTGCTTCTTCGTGGACCCTTCATGGGTGGAGCCCTCCGTGGACTCGCGCAACCGTTACCCTTCGTGGGTTGAAGTATCCATCAACGTGGATGTACGATAGCACCACCTATCGGAACCACGCCAACAATCACCATCTCTCCAATTGCTTTTGCAAACTCCAATCCCATCCCTTTACATTCTTACAAATCGCATGCTTTTCTTTCCGCTGCTCATATACTCTTGTCATGCTTGCTTGATATGTATTGTGAATGTGTAAACTTGTGTCAAAACTCTACCTTAACTTCAAGAAATTAAAAACTGCAACTTTCTCTTGATAAGAGTCTATTCACCCCCCCTCTCTAGACACCTCTTCTCGATCCTTTCAATTGGTATCAGAGCATTGGTCTCCATTGCTTTGGTTTAAACACCTTTGGAGGGATATGGATGAGTCTATGTTGGGGAGTCTTAGACATAGAGTGCCTATTCTTGATGGAGAGTACTTTAATGAGTGGAAAATTGATATGCTTAAGATTTTTAATGAATATCATTTGAACAAGTACATTACTAGCCCTTGTGCACCTCATGTTGATCATGTGCATCCTACCCTTGATGAGTCTATTGACATGATTTGTAATCTTAGAACTGTCAATTTAATCACTAGAGCTTTGCCTAGAAACTTGTTTGCTAGCTTGCCTTCTTTTGATTGTGCCTACACCATATGGAGATTCCATGAGGAACGATTTCCAAACTATTCCTTGAAAAACTTAGATGAGATTCTTCATAAGTCTATTGCCTTGAATAAGATGAGCTCCAATGATCTCAAATTTGGTGATTGTTTATTTGAGCTTACTAATCTTACGAGTGCCAAAGGAGATGTTGGAATCATTAGCAATATCATTTCCGAAGTCATTAGAATTCATAGAGATGAACATTGTTATGGTCATACTTCTAATGAATCGCTCTCTTTAGGAATTGATCCACCACATGACGATATTGAACATGGATACTATGATGAGGATGATGATAGTGACTATGATCTTGATGATGCAATGAGACACTTTGGTCTTATGGCTAATCTTCGCGGCTACATGGCTGGAGGAAAGGAATGGGTCCTCGATAGTGTATGTACCGATCATATGACCAGAGACAAAGATATGTTTCGTGAGCTTGCTGAAAACAACGACCCTCGAAAGTATGTCACTTTTGGTGACAACTCAAAGGGTAAGGTGGTTGGCCTTGGTAAGGTGGCCATCTCACATGATGGCTCCATACAAAATGTTATGCTCGTTGAATCTCTTGGCTACAATTTACTTTCCGTATCTAGACTTGCTGACTTTGGTTTCAATGTCCTATTTACTGAAGTAGATTGCCAACTATTTCATAGAGATAATCATAAAATGGTCTTTACCGGTACACGTAGAGGTGATCTATATATTGTTGATTTTACTAGAAAGGCTCAACCTAGAACTTGCCTAATTGCTAAATCCTCAAAAGGCTGGTTGTGGCATAGAAGGTTAGGTCATGTGGGCATGCGAAATCTTGATAAGCCTATTAAAGGTGATCATATCCTCGGAGTAAAAGATGTTATATTTGACAAAGATAGACTTTGTAGTGCTTGTCAAGTAGGAAAACAAGTTGGAGGAAGTCACCCCGTGAAGAACATTATGACCACGAGAAGACTGCTCGAGCTACTTCATATGGATCTCTTTGGTCCCAATGCCTACAAGAGTCTCGGCGGTAACTCATTTGGTTTAGTCATAGTCGATGATTTTTCAAGATTTACGTGGGTGTTCTTTCTTGATGATAAATTGCATGTCCAAAAGATCTTCAAAAACTTCGCTAGGAAGGCCCAAAATCAATTTGAAGTGAAGATCAAGAAGGTTCACAACGACAATGGAACGGAGTTCAAGAACACAAATGTGGATACCTTTCTTGACGAAGAAGGGATTTCACATGAGTTCTCGGCTATGTACACACCTCAACAAAATGGAGTTGTTGAGAGGAAGAACCGAACTCTTATTGAGATGGCGAGAATGATGCTTGATGAGTACAAGACTCCAAAACACTTTTGGGCAGAAGCGGTTGAGACAGCTTGTCATGCAACAAATCGCTTGTATCTTCACAAGCTACCCGGCAAGACGGCATACGATCTCCTCACTGGTAACAAACCCCAAGTTGGATACTTTCGAGTATTCGGCTCAAAGTGCTACATTCTTGATAAGAATCATCGTTCTAATTTTTCCCCTAAATCTCACGAAGGTTTCCTACTTGGTTATGGCTCAAATTCTCACACTTATCGTGTCTACAACAATTTCATCCAAAAGGTTGAAGAGACGGTAGATGTGAAGTTTGATGAATCTAACGGCTCGCAAGTAGAGCAATTGCCAATTGATGTAGGAGATAAATATCCTTCGGAAGCAATCCAAGACTTGTCTATTGGGAAGATCCGTCCAACGGAGGTTAAGGAGAGTACCTCGTCCGTCCAAGTGGAAGCTTCTACCTCACGACAAGGTGAACCAAGAGTTGATACGGAAGCATCCACAAGTGGGACACATCAAGACGAAGAAAACGAGGAAGTACACCAAGACGAACCTCTTCAACCTCCTTCTCCAGCACGACAAGGAAATGACAACATCAACAATGAAGAAGGACAAGAAGAAGGACAAGCTGATGAAGAAGATGTTCCACCCAAAACAAAATAAAAGCTCTCACGAGTTCGAGCAAGAGTCGCAAGAGACCATCTTATCGAGCAAATCTACAATGATATCCAAACCAGGGAATCACTCGCTCTAAATCTCGTTTGGCTAATTATTGTGAACATTATTCATTCATCTCTAGCATTGAACCTATGAAGGTTGAAGAAGCATTGGAAGATCCAGATTGGATAAATGCCATGCATGAAGAACTACACAACTTTGAGAGAAATCAAGTGTGGACATTGGTCGAGAAGCCCGACAACAACCACAACATCCACTACAAAAAAAGACACATCTGTGACATTTTGGGCCGAACGAATTTTTTTTCTGTCATACATATGACACTTCTGTGACGATAATTGTGACAAAACCCGGTATCATCATAGGTGTGGTGGGCTCCTACTTCTATGACAAAAAATCATGAGAGAAAATGGGCTTTTCGTCCTGGGCGGGACGGAGACGCAGCTGCATGACATTCTTTGGGCCGTCCATGACAGAAAAAAACCGTGGGAGAAGCGAGGGGGAGGAAAAATTCGGGGAGTTCCCGGTTATGGTGGGAGGTCGGGGGCCGAGCGATGCACGTTTCTCCCGTACACGTACGCGCGTGTGTGCGAGGCGTTGGCTCTAAGTGAACCCGAGCGAGGCATTGGGCTCTAACTGAACCCGAGCGAGTACACTACAGGCTACGCGTTACTGAACCCGAGTGATCGATCGATGGCTGTTAACTGAACCCGATCGAGCGATTCCTTCGCTACTGCTGCTAACTAAAGCCGATCGATTGGATGAACAGTGAGCGTTGCGGGGGGGGGGGGTTGGATGAACAGTGAGTGGTGGCGTTGCCTCTAGATGAACAGGACCCCGTGGTGTGGTGGAGGGCTGGATGAACAATAGACGGTAGAGGGGTGCCCGTGGAGGCGTGGTTGAACATGACCCCGTGGTGTGTAGGGCTGGATGAACAGTAGATGGTGGAGGGGTGCCCGTGGAGGGGTGGTTGAACAGTAGCCGGTGGAGTAGTGCGCGGTGGAGCCTGGATGAACAGGAGCCCGTGGAGGCTGGAGGAGGTCGACGGTGGAGATGAACAGTATCCCGTGGAGTCCTGTTTTACGGTACGTCACACCCCTCCCAATGAACAGGACCCCCGTTTCGACCGTAGCGCTCCAACACAAGTCCGTTTCGTCCGTTTTGTGGTACGCCACACCCCCCAATCAACAGGACCCCCGTTTCGACCGTAGGAGGTCCGTTTCCTCCGTTTTGCGGTACGCTAGACCCCTCCCGATCAACAGGACCCCGTTCTGAACGTAGGAGGTCCGTTTCCTCTGTTGTGCTGTATGTCAGGCCTCGTTTCCATCGCCTGTTCCGTCCAAGCCCTCCCGATGAACACGACCACGCATTCCGTTCCGACCCAGCCGGTTGGCTCCCACGCGTTCCGTTGCCTCCCGATGAACACGACGCATTCCGTTGCCTCCCCATGAACATGACGCATTCCGTTGCCTCCCCATGAACACGACGACGATGTTGTTTCTCCGTTCCGACCCAGCCATGTACATGAGCCCTGGCCGTACGTATGCGCGAGTAGGCGTTCGAGACCCCACCCGTATATACACGTACGTGGCCGTATTTTCTTTCTTGCACCCTGGCTGTTGTACGTACGTGTACATGCTACGTGCGCGCCTCTACTACGACACGTACGCGCCTCTACTACGACACGTGCACGCCTCTACATCCACCAGTATATATGTATGTACACGTTCGCGACCAAAATGACAATGCTACGTACGCTTCGACCAGGTGGGTCCCAACTATCAGGCACTTCCTTGTGTGCGAAGATGTAGCTGGTGGGTCCCAGCAGTCAGGGGTGAAACGTTTTTTTCATGAAATATGGTGGACCGTCCGGTGGGTCTCTGCTGTCAGGTGGAGGAATAATTATTTTGCATGTAATAAGGAGGCACTTCCTTGCTGCGGCCGTGGACCCAGCTGTCAGCCTCTCCACGTACAGTCCACGTCCGATGGAAGCCGTTCCTTGACCACGTTGACCGCACCGCGCCGAGAGCACTAGGGCGGTGGACGACGGCGAGGCCTAGGAAGGGGACGACGCGCAGCCGGGCAAGACACGGCAGTGGATGCCCACGCATAGAGGAGTACGAGGGTTCACTGGTTCACTGTGGTGTGAGGCTGCCGTCGCCGCAGAATAACAAGGGGTGTGGGTGACTAGAGGGATGGCCTGGCCAGCGGTGGGAGTAGTAGGGGGCGGTGAGGCCTCCGCCGCATCGCAGCCGGCCACGGGAGGCAGGAGCACGAGGCACGACCGGCGCTGGTTTTGGCGGCTGGAGCAAGAAGACTAGAGGTTGAAGAAGCACTACGGCCGTTGGATGGACATCGTACGATCACTGGAGCTAGAATCATGCATATTGACTAAGTTGGCAAAGCCCTCCGTCCCCGTCAACTTAGTAGGCCCACAAGTCAGCCTGCCACTATACTGGGTCCCAGCTAACAGGGGGATTATTCATTTTTTGTGCATAATAAGGAGGCACTTCCTTGCGTGCGAAGATATAGCTGGTGGGTCCGAGTTGTCAGCGGCGGTAACGTTTTTTTCACGAAATACAGAGGCCCTTTTGGTGGGTCCCTGATGTCAGGTGGAGGAATCATTATTTTGCGTGTAATAAGGAGGCATTTCCTTGTGTGCGGCCATGGACCCAGCTTTCGGCCTCTCCACGTACAGTCCACTTCAGATGCATGTCGGTCATTGACCATGTTGACCAGGCCGCACCGAGAGCACCAGGACGGTGGACAACGGCGAGGCCTAAGAAGGGAATGACACGGAGGCAGGGAAGACTCAGCAGTTGTTTCCCACGCGGAGGGGAGTACGACTGTACGAGGGTTTACTGGTTCGTCTGCCGTCGCCGGATAATGACAGCAGGTGTGGGTGAGTAGAGGGATGGCTAGGCCAGCGATGGGAGTACGGTGGGGCGGTGAGGCCTGCGCGGCAGCAGAGCCGGCCGCGGGGAGGAGGGAGCAGGCAATCCCGCCGGCGCTTGTTTGAGCGGCTGGAGCAGGAAGAGCAAAGATTGAAGAAGCACGACGGCCGTTGGATGGACATCGTACGGTCACTGGAGCTAGAATCGGTCATATTGACTAAGTTGACAAAGCCCTCCGTCCCCGTCAACTTAGTAGGCCCACAAGTCAGCCTCCCACCATGGTGGGTCCCAGCTAGCAGGGGGAGTATTCATTTTTCTGTGCGTAATAAGGAGGCACTTCCAGTGGGTCCGAGCTGACAGCGGGGGGAACTTTTTTCGCGAAATACGGTGGTCCGTTCGGTGGGTCCTAGCAGTCAGGGGCAAACGTTTTTTCGCGAAATACTATGGCCCGTTCGGTGGGTCCTAGCAGTCAGGGGGAAACGTTTTTTTCGTGAAATACTGATGGCCCGTACGGTGGGTCCCTGCTGTCAGGTGGAGGAATAATTATTTTGCGCGTAATAAGGAGGCACTTCCTTGCGGCTGCCGTGGACCTAGATGTCAGCCTCTCCACGTACAGTACTCTTCCGATGGAAGTCGGTCGTTGACCACATTGACCACGCCGCGCCGAGAGCACCACGGTGGTGGACGACGGCGAGGCCTAGGAAGGGGACGACGCGAAGCCGGGGAAGACGCGGCAGTGGATGCCCACGCGGAGAGGAGTACGAGGGTTCACTGGTTCGGCTACGGTGTGAAGCTGCCATCGCCGTAGAATAACAGGGGGAGTGGGTGAGTGGAGGGATGGCCTGGTCAGCGGTGGGAGTAGTATGGGGACGGTGAGGCCTCCGCGGAAGCACAGCCGGCCACGGTAGGCAGGAGCATGCGGCACGACCGGCGCTGCTTTGGGCGGCTGGGGCAAGAAGACCAGAGGTTGAAGAAGCACTATGCCCGTTGGATGGACATCGTTGACCACGCCGCGCCGAGAGCACCAGGGCAGTGGACGACGGCGAGGCCTACGAAGGGAACGACACGGAGCTGGGGAAGACACGGGAGTGGCTGCCCACGCGGTGGAGAGTACGAGGGTTGACTGGTTCGGCTGCCGTTGTCGAAAAATAACAGGAGGTGTGGGTGAGTAGAGGGAAAGACAGGCCAGGGATGCGAGTATGATGGGGCCGTGAGGCCTGCCCAGCAGCACTGCCGGCCACGGGAGGCGGGAGCAGGCGGTTCCGTTGGCGCTGGTTTGCGCGGCTGGGGCAGGAAGATCAGAGACTGAAGAAGCACGATTGCCGTTAGATTGACATCTAACGGTCTGACGCTGGTAGAGTCGATTGTTGACTAAGTTTATTTTTTGAGAAACCTTGTGTACGCATGAACTTAGTAGGCCCACAAGTAAGCCTCCAAATCTGTGGCAGACAACATAAAGCCCATTTGCTATTTTTTATAATTTGCAGCCCATTTGCTAATTCTTAAGTAATTTATTACAGCACATTTTCTTCCCAGGACCACGGTCAAAAAGTTCAACCTTATTTTGCATATTTTGGTGGAGTCCGAACTATTGTAATCCCAAAATGATAAACACTTTTTTAAGAACTTATTGATTTGCCAAAAAATTGTTTTGTTTTTGCAAGCAAATAAGACGTGGGACAATTGAGTTGGTTTAAGGGAAAACCAGTGGTAAAAAAATCAGCGCTGGGTGGAAAAAAACAAAAATAAGGATGTAAATATGAAAAGGGAATTTATGTGTTTTCAATATAATGATACATGTATATGAACTAGTAAAACTACAGGTAGAGATTAGAAAATGGATGTAGGACATGCGTTTCAGGAGGATAATAGAACTGGGCTGTGTGTTTGATTCATTAAAAAAACTGCCTGCGGATGTTGTAAGACAAAATATAACTAACGCTGGCGGGCCAGAGGCCAGTAGATACCTGCTGGATCTTTGTGCCCCGTTGTCGTCATGGGCTGGGCCTGTTAAAAACAAAACCAACCCTGGGCAGTCTACAGCCCAGTTGAAACTTGCTCGACCTGAAAAAATAATATATGTGCTCAATAAACGAGAGAATTCTGCAAGTACAGACTGATAACTGGGATGCAGCATGGATATTGTTTTTGTATCGTGATAATAAGTGCATGAACGTGTTTCGAAAAAATTGGAGAACTGGGAATTCGAACGGCGGGTGCTTATGCTACCCATCAAATAAAAATCAGGTGCCTGAAAATTCGTTTCGAAACAAATGATTCAGCTTTATATCCACGTCGACCCTCGGCATGATGGTTGGAAGCAAATGCAAGTTCATACCAAAAGATCGTTAACAACAATACCAACTTGCGGACGACAAGGTAGTACAACTACCAATACCAAACTAACTTATAATCTTTTTACTCCTGGCCCTAGTGTTCGTCTGGTAGAAAATCTTGTAGAGGACCAGCTCCCGCTCCTTCTCTTGCTCCAGGTCCCCGAGGTGGTACTGGTGTATCACCCAGTTGGTCCTCTGCTGGTCGAAGTTCTTGTTGGTGTGCAGCACCAGAACCTTTTTTGCTGCCCGTCTGCCGGCCGTTGACCATCACCGGCAAGGTATTGCCGGTCTTGTGCCACATCGCGTGCATGCCGCACTTCGACTGTATCTTGCGACGCGTCCACGTGCCCCTTTTGAACGCCCTGGAATTGTGCTAGAAGAAATGCTTCCTTAGGCCACTCGGTGTGATACCTGCAGTATTGTGGAATACAGGTTTTAGTGTACCTAGTGGGCATTTTCATAACATCTTTGGCATGTTGCAGTCACTTGTTTCACTTTTTATTAACTGTCAAAATGTAATTGCTTCACCAGGTCTGCGTCTAAAAAGAAAAATAGAGCTATAAACAAAGGAATATGTTTGTGCAAGTAGACGGCCGATCGGTGTCTTACCTGGAAGTTTCTCAGGTTGGGTGTAGCATATGCCGTGCTCGCTATCGATGGTTGGTATGAACAAATCGATGAGAGACTGAAATCTCGTGCTGTCAGCACTCACTTTGGCCTCAAGGTGCTCGATCAGCTCCTGATCCGTGGGATCGAACTTGACGCCAGCCGGCAGCACCGGCCAATCCTTCTTCGACTTGCATCGGTAATTCCAGTTATATGGTACTCACTGTATGATCAATCGACTGTTTTAAGTGAATGATGAAAGATTTCGACAGATAAGTGGTACTCCAAATCTGAAGTCCAGAATACCCGAACACGCCGCCAAGATTCTTGTGTCACCTCACGCGCAGCGTGTTGTCACGTCAATTCAATGTGTGGACATGATGAATAATTTGACCGACGTATACTAGTACTGCTACTGTACTACTTACTAGTCGTATTTAGTGTCACAATTTATACATAGGTTTAACTAACAAGTACGCACTTGAAGCCTAACTGATATATATATATGGCTTCTGCACAGCATCTCCATCATCATTATTAGTACATCGTACGCAAGTGAGTTAGGATGCACTTGATCCCAGGAAGGTATATATCCTTCAAACCAGAGGAGTGCTTCAAACTAACAATAGTACATAATATCCAACAAAAGAGGGTCGTGCTACAGCAGCAGAATACATGGCTCAGTCTAGATATCAGCACGAATCAAGTTGTGCATATTTGCTGTTGGCATGAACCACATCGCCGCATGTTGGGTTTGCAAAAGCCATCCATCGCATGGAAGCTTGATGCCTTTCACACACTGAAGATTATCTGGCAACAAGCTGTGTTGACGAATCTCTGGATATGGTGATTCATGAAACCCATGGTATGATGTGTAAACAAAGCCCCCCCCCCTCGCGAATGGAAGTTGCATAGCACAGTAATCATCGCCAGTGATATGATCGATGATTGGTTGGATGATCGGATAATTGAGCCCGAGGAACAAGGAGTGGTTGCCAAAGCTGTAAACCCGTTTCCAGTTGAATACGCCTGGCCCAATGGAGTTGGGATCTTTCTCGAACCCGAAGCAGCCATAGCCATCAATGTCACGAACGCCCCACGCATTGAACTCCATGTGGTTTGATGTAATGGTTTGGTCAATTTGGTACATGCGAATGAGCATCAAATGACCGCCGTCAGCTGAACGAGCGATAAACCACCACCCATCGGCTGGTATGATTCTAGGTCCTGGAATCATGAAGGCTAGCGCATTTGCGTCTGCTGCAACAATTCAAATTGGAGACCAAAAGGACAAAAATAAACAATCAAGTTCAGAGTATGTGTGGAATTAAGATTATTATAACAGCGACACATATCATAGACAGAGAATTGCAATGCCATGGTCATAATCATACCCCAAGATAAAAAAATAAGCCAATGGCTTTCATATTCTAGCAATATGTCATGGTTCAAATATCATGTAAGAATGAGAGGAAAACAGCTATGACAGTGCCTACTCATATTCTACCATAGCACTTACTACTACTATTCTCATATCAACTCTAAGCAATAACATGCGTTGTTATAAAAATCTTGTAAACGAGAGTAACATATAGCAATCATGATGTTATGCTCATAATACGTATTCTAACAATCATTAGATGCCAATTGTTCTCATATCAACTCTAACAATAACATGTGTGGTCATAAAAATCTAGGAAATGAGAGGAACATATAGCAATGATGTGGTTATAGACATGTTATGCATTCTAAATTTGTAACAAATGAACAGGCAATCATATTCATAAGGTAAAGATGAGATGAGATAGAACAATTACACGACGATAGATTCCACCGGTATAGGCAGCCAATCTGTGCGTCGACCGCGTAAACGATGCCATCATGCACTATAGCATCAGACAGAAATATTGCCTCAACAGGATTTATGATGAGCCATAACCATGTATGGCGACCGGATTCCAGATAGACCAATCCCATGTTGAACAAGGCAATGAGCTTGTAATCCATGTAGTCTTCTGATGGTGTGGGCACTTTGCAGATTACAACTTTCTGCAAACAGAGGTCGAGCCAAAAGCTTGACGCGTCTCGTGCGTAGTAGTCAAGAGTGTCCGGTGGGCCGCGAGGCTCGATGGCGGCGGTATCCAATGATGGAAGTGTGATCTCTCGCTGGGTGTAGATATCCACGAGACGCCACGGACTACCGGTGTGGTGGATGAGGACGATCCAGTTGGCCTTCATGCCTGCCCAGTAGTGGCCGCGCATGAAGAATAGGTGGACGGGTAGTGGTAGCATGTCGAGGGGCACCACGGCAACCTCCGTAGGATCGTCAAGTCGGTGTCTGGGCCACCTGCGAGGATCAGGCATCAGCAAGCAGGGTGTCTTGAAAAGAGCCGGCCGGTTGCAGGCGAGTAGACGGTACAAAGACACCGAGCATGCGGCCAGATGGACGGTGCTGAGTAGGTCCATACGACTACAGATCTGCTCCAAGAGAACATCGGGGAGGGAATTCCAATCGCGGCTCTGCGTGTCAGTCGGTTCTGCCATTGGGGTTTTCGGTGCCTGCGAGTCAGCGGGGAAGTGGATTTGGGCGGGTGGGCGAAGAAGCTTCTCCTCGTGTGGCCGAGCAGTTAGCGGGGGGATATGGTACGCGCGAGCTACCAAGGAAGAGGGCACGGGCGGGCGAGCAGTGAGCGGGGGTAAATGGTGTGCGGCCGATGATGGGGAAGAGAGGAGGAAGAAGAGATGGAAGTACTGGGTAAGGCTGATTTAGTAACACCAACACGCTGGTTCAGCTTATTAATTACGTGTCCCATCTGCTGCAGCGTGTATTGTCACTTTACTGCGAAGACTAGTTGAATAGTTCTCTCTGAACGAGATGGAGAATAATGGATCGCGAGGACTTCCTTTCTACAGTATCCCTATGCCTCTATGCTCACTTCACTCATTTTGCTCCATACCTAGTCACTTGTTGAAATCTGTAGAAAGACAAATACTCCGTATTTGGGAACAGAGGGAGGCTTTTACTCCGTACTATTTGGGAACAGAGGGAGTATCACCATATGGAGGGAACAGAGGAAGCTTGAAATATGAACATGTCAATGGGAGGGAGTAAGCCCCATGCATGCATGCATGCATGCAACATGCAACACTCACACGTACACATGGACGCACGCAACACTCACGCACCCATGCGGCACACAGCACATGACGCAACACACACGCTCACGCTCAAGTGCTCAACCTACTCCCTACGTCCGTGAAAGACTGTACATTTAGAGATTTACACATTGACCAGGGCATAATTAACGCCCAAAAGTAGCAGACTTATGTGTGCATGCGACCATTGAGATAAGAAGATTAAATGAAGGCCGTTGCATGCTGTAATTAAGGATAGACATGTAGCCTATACCTACAGCACAAGTTGGTGCATTAGTCAATCAATACCGATTTAGATTAAAGGCTAAATGCATTGGAAGTGTAGATGTACATCATGTACTACACTCTTTGTTTTATAGCCGATGTACACTCTTTGTTGGAAGACCGAGGGAGGACACGTGCATGCACTCACATACACAGCTAGGGCGGTTCGCGCGCAAGGGTTGGACTCGTGTCGCGCCTGCGTAAAGTTTTGTTTAACTAATTTCTTTGCTCTGCCAACTGACAGGTGGGACCCAGAAACCAGGTGACAATTTTAACCAGTCAACGAAGTGCCACGTCGACTATGTGGCCGGTCAGTAGGGTGCAATACGGTGCTCTATGATGAGCTAGTGATCGTATAATCGCCGCAAAACTATATATAGTGACCGCAAAGAGCGTATTGTTACATACGTTGACCGCCAATGTATTTTTCTCGTTTCAAATTAAGCCATATTAATCGGAAAGGACGCGGTATGGACTACTACTACTAGTACTAGTACTGCTTTGATGTGTCCCGTCAACTCGCCGAACGAGGAGAAGCTTGCTTACTACGCCTCTCCCTCGCCCACGCGCGCGGTGGTTCGTAGGACGAGGAGAGGGTTTTGACTATAGTGCCCTCTCCCTCTCCCTCTCCCTTGCCCCCGCGGTGGACGTGCAGCAGTTCAATCGGTGTCAGATTGTCAGAAGCATATTGTACTATAGTATCATCATTGTTGGACCTTCCGAAGAGGCGAAGAGCCAAGTGCAAGGTTCACACGAGTACGAACTGTTGAACCTCCCGAAGAGGCAAAGAGCCAAGCGCAAGGTTTTATAGGAGTTGTCGTCCTAGTAGGAGTGTACTACAACTATAGCGAACGATGCTACTGTATGATGCCGCCACGTCACGTATATCCAAAGTTGTGCCACCTTTTTTTTCTCAAAGAGCGTGTTGGAGCCCGTGCAACAACCACACAAGTTGCACGTACACATAACACATTTACTAGTAATAAATTCTAAAGGACAAATGCCAGTATGCCACACAAGTTCATCTCCAATTCATGTGATAAATTTGTGCACGACTAGTCTACATATATTCACAGCGCTACCGTTCACAATTACCGTACTCCACTTACACGTTATAGATGGGCTACATGTCATCCTCCAGGCTCCAGTCCCAGGTGTTCTTCATGGATGGCACGATCCATAGCAGTGGGTAACGGGAATCATTGTCGCAGCTTTCTAGTCCGGTTCCACACGATGGAGACTCATCCAAGGTGAAGCGGCATAAATCAGGGATAGCGTGTCCCAGCATGCCGTTCATCCGGCGGTGCGCACTGAAGACACAACCATGCTTCATGAACGGCAGGCCTTCCGTGTCGTGCACGGAAGGTGGCATCCGCTTCACAATGGGGTAGCTGTCCCCGATAAAAAGCGATTACTCTCTAAGAGTGTTCCTCGGCACCCACGTAGCATCACGGGGGTCGAACTCAGCGCCGTTCATCTGGTACACGCGGCATCCCAGATCTGGACACATGGTGATGTACATAGTCAAGGTCCATGCATAATAATGTTGTGCTCAAATGTGGCGGTCAGTAATACTGTGCAGCAAATAGTACTACTCCGGTATAGAGGAAGTAAAATAATCGGCTTATTATATATAGCCACTCTTGGCTACATGGATGAGATAGTAAGACATGGAAAAACAAAAATGGTGGCAGCTAGTGGGTTCAAGTCTTCAAGGGCCTAGCTAGCTATACGCGTCCTCCAAGGTAAAAAGTACTCCTACTAGTACTACAAAGTATACTACTAGTACAATAATGAAAGAGAAGGCGAGAGGGTTAGAAAATAGAATACCTGGGTAGATGGTGATGGTCCGATCGTGGTAGATTGTGTGACCATGTTGCACATTAGTGGTACCATGGGTAACGACTGCTAAGATAGTTGATCCCAATATGCCAAAGTCAGCTACAAGGTTCCAGGTTAGACCGAGTCGCGGATGCAAATGCACATCCAGGATCGGCGATCTTACTTTGATCGGGGGATGACTGGTCCCTGCAAAATAATGGAGTACCGTTAGGGATGCAAATGATGGTTTTTGCATTCCGTTTGTAATCTCCTGTACCATAGGATGGCAACCAGATGGGACAAGTCCCCTGGCTTGACACCACGAAGATGCGGCCTAGATGGCGCACGGCGTCTTCAAACATGTAGGGGTACAAATCTACCGCCGCCAACATGCGCCAGCCTCTGCCGTTACTGCCTCTTGCATTGATGGCAATCCTTATGTCAAACACCGCGATGAGATAGTAATCGTCATAGCTGCGTCGCTTTGTCGGTGGGTCCGCAATTGCTATCTTCTTCAATCTCATGTAGGCATCATCATACATATTCAAGCCCAGCCAGTCCGGAAGGCCGATCCCAATGGTGGAGAAGGGGTCTACCGGAACGGCCGCACTACTGTGGATGTTGTGCAAAATGATGGTGGTATCCGGCCAGAGGTATGCAAGCCAATTTTCGTTGGCACTGACCCAGACCTATATATAAGACGGTGGGCAGGGGAGAAATTACGGGATGGAAATCGAATAACTAAGTACTACATGATCAAACTCCATTACTGACCTGCTCATCGGACAAAATCCGACTACCTCTCAACGTCGGCAACTCTAGCGGAGTCAACGTGCAACCATGGCCAGGGAGCGGTGGACTGTTCGAAGGATTGTCCCATAGAAGAACCTTCTCCTCAAGGACGCATGGAAGACCAACAAGCATGGCCTGTTTAAGCAACGTCTTGAAAAAAGTTGGTGCGGGAAGCACCGAGTCTTGCGGCGGTGAGGACGTCGGAGTGGCGTGCGATTTCTCCCACAGGATCGTCGTCCATGGTCTCCCAGCCCCGATGAGGAGGAGAACCGCCTGGCGAATCCATGGGAGCAACGACGAACTGCCTTCTCTTCGGGGAAGGGGAACTGGCGAGGAGGAGATAAGAGCGTAGTAACCACAGGGCCTCATCCCTTCCAACTGTAGATCGTTCCTCAGCGAACGGGTGAGGCTATTATTTACTACTAGTACTCCCTCCGTCCAGGTGCATAGGGCACCTAAGAAATGGCGTGAACTAGGCATATGTTGATTGGACGCTCATCACGTTTTTCTCTCCCTCTAGTTAATCCCGCATTAAGTGTAATGATGGTAGGACTAACCATGCATAGGCTAACGGATTGTTTCACACAATTCTTTAGGTCCAGCTTGCATGCATGCAAAGAAAAAGTAAATGGTAGAGGCGGCTGATTGGTTTGCATATGGAAGGGAGATAAATGTGAAGCTAAAAACGCTAAGTGCATTGGGCTAGGCATACGAGTCATTAGTGCTAACTAATGAAGGGCGACTAATATACTTGAAAATCCTAAATTCTCTTAGGTGCCTTATGCACCTGGACAGAGGGAGTACTAGCATTATGGAACGTTATGGGATTGCATTATACTATAAATAATAGCACTAGTAAGAAATTTTTGGCACTAGGTAGTAGTTTTTGGCGTGGATTAAGAAATTTTGGGTATGTTTTTGCCATTTTTTGTACACGCCAACTAGTGTCAAAAAACGTCTTACATTATGTGACGGAGGAGTACGTACTTGTACTGTAGTAGTACTAGTACTACTTTTCTCAACTAGTAGTGCGATGTACTGTACTTCTAGTCTAGTCTAGTATAGTGCACCAGTTTTGAACTCTTGGATCTCAGGGCCAAGGAGCTACAGTTGGAAGTGGAGGGTACTGCTGTTCTCTAGAACCATCGTTGTACTATCAATGCAGGGGAAGTACACCTGCGTAGTGGCCTAGTGGGTACTCTCGGTGCTCTATTCAGCCACTCCTCTCACGTAGCTGGCCTACTCAGCCGCTCCTCTCATGCACACACTAGCAGCTTGTTTATCAGCGACGGTTACTGTGGGGACAGAACATTTGAGTTATTTGATACAGCAAGACTAGGCTTTTCGCTTCCATTTGTGGAGGTGTAATGGATCTCATCGAACTTTGTTAGTAGTTCCTTCTTTATGAATGAGATGAAGCAAAGCTTTTGCCTCCGTTTCAAAAAAAACACGTCAAGAGGAATTTCTTTTATAGTAGAGCCGATAATGGAGTGAAGTCCATGCGTGCAACGCCACAAGCTACAGAGTAGTAGTAGAGCACTTTACGTACAGAGCCATATTGCACAGTTCCCAATGCCCTGCCAGGCTTTTCCGGCTCCTCGGGCTTAATTGGGAGGCGCTAGTTTAAATATGCTACTAGCTGATGAGGAAGCTGCAAGCGAGGTGCGGCTAGGGCGAGCACGCGAGCCATGGGATGCTAGGAAGGAAAACCCGTTCACGTGGCTAGGCTATCCAGTGCACCCAGATTGTGGGGCCGCACGTCCGTTTGACTTCAAAACTCAAACTACCCGTGTAAAATATTGGCTCGCAGCGAAGTGTAGTAATACTATTTAAAAAAAGGCCGTCGTGCGTTCGGCCGGGATCGAACCCACAAAACGAGGTATACACTCCCGCGACCACTAGTAGTACTCGTTGGAGTACAACGCAACCTAGAATCACCTTTTGTCGCTAGTAGTATGTACATTGTTCCTTACAAGAAACCCCTATCATCTACTGCTGGCTATAAGCCAGTGCCATGTCATATATGGTCCATCTTATAGCCAACATGTACAATAATAGATCAAAAGAGTGTACTACTTTTTTATTATGTGGCCCACTTCTCATTCTCACAAAGTGCCTAGGAGCACGTGCTAGAGCTGGCTCTTCACGAAGAGCCCGCTTACCTTCTCTCCCCTCTTCTCTTTCCTCCAACTAAGCAGAAATATACTAGTTTATTTATTATAGCCCGCTGACTCAGCTCTATTGTACTTGCTCTAATAATGCAAGAAACCACTAAAATGCCAAGAAACTACTACCACTTGCATATGTGGCAGACTTAGGATAAGACTACCTTATCAACCATTGTACATGCTCTTACCAACAAAAATCCTCGAGTGACCTCCTACCTCTGGCCCATCCACCTAGTCATCCTCGGCCATGGGACGCAGCTACCGCGCCGGCAGAAGGCGAGGTCAAAACCGCCGGCGGTGCGGAGCCCATGTTGCGGCAGCCCGGATGCCATCTCCATCCAGCGCTCGCGGCCGCTAGCTAGCCAAGATAGCTCCGTCCAGCTGCTTGTCTGCAAGGCTTGCTAGCTAGATTGGCACAGCAGCGCGGCGGCTTGCTTGCGCGCACCGCGCTAAGGCCAGCCATCTGGCTCGAGCGAAGGCCAGCGCGACGGCTTGCTCGCTCGTGAGTCACGCTCGGGCCAGCCTGCCAACCAGTGCGGAGGCCAGCGCGGCGTCCGGCCCATCCGGCGGAGCGGCGGCCAACTCACTCATCACCGGCGCCACCGACGAACACGCATCAGTACTATTTGAAGTAATGTTCAGGAAAAATAATGATTTGAGGGGAAATAACAGGATAGAAGGTCTGATGTGGGTCCCTCGTGTCAACGGCCAAACAAAATGTGTTGGTTTAAGCTGCCTCGTCAGCACGCACGTGTGGGCCAACCCTGTCATAAAATGGGTTTAAACGAACCTAATTGGTAGGAGTACTAGGTAGTTTTTGGCGTGGATTAAGAAATTTTTGGTATGTTTTTGCTATTTATTGTATAATAGATTCTTCCTAGGGCTGGTTGAAAGTGGTAGTTTTTTTGTTAAATACTCTACATATTGTAAGTACGAGTGAAAGAAGCCAATAAGCAAGGCTAGTTACATAGTGCATATGTGTACATGATTGAAAGTAAATATCAACCATGAGTGACTAATATCTTGATGGAAAACTCGTAACTATGGAATACTAGGAAAAAATGCATGGTTGGAAATACTAGCAATGTTCATGTTCGTTGCAACGAATCATAATTAGAATAATACTTATTCACAAACTTGGTACAAAACACTCTAATTTTGATATACATATGTCACTAGAGATATATTATGTTTCAATTAGAATATATTCCTTGGGCTGTTTTGGTGAGGTCAGGGAGGGATGTGGTTGGGTTTAAGATACTAATTATGGGTTTTCTGCAAATTGCTAGACAAGTGGGATGTTGGTGAGAAAAGGCAACAACTTACCTCACAATCATTAGATGTAGATCTAATGGTCAGAAATGACGGATGGCAGAGACACCAGCATCACCAACTTAGTCTTGTGTAGGAGTACTAGCAAGATCCGTGCATTGCACGGAACATCAAGATGCATTTTTTTTATAAAACACTTGTTGTGATTGACCCTTGCGGGAGTAATCCCATGTGTAAAAACTAATGATATCTCGAGAAATGTGAGATAAGGTGAAGAGGAGTGGGGTGTGGTGGTGGTTGGTGGTCGTAATGAGCGGAGGCATGGGGATTGACGACGTCGGCAGCGGCCACCAGGCCAGTTTGTTCCAGAGGCTTCCTTTCTTAATTGCTCAACAATGAGGTTTGTTGGAGATAAGGATGAACGAGGGAAGGCCTTGTTTGCAAATGTGGAGAGGGGTGCGGGTATCTTTTAGTTTAATTTCCATCTGTCAGATATAGATTGGACGGTCTATATTGCAAGATGGCACACATACCATCATCACCAACTCGGTTTTTTATAAGAGAAGAAATATAAGTATGGAGATATAAACCTATTATTGATACTTGCTTCCGTAAACTAGCATCTACATTCTATTCAACGCCTCGGCATGTGGGGCCTTAGCACAATGACTTCTCGACTGTGTAAAACAAAGATTTTCCCATCGCCGACAAGGAGGGGGTGACGGCGGCACGCTTTTTGGCTTGCTCTAGTCCTAGTAGTCATAATAGGTGGTCTAAGCACGTGTACATTTATTATTTTTCACGTCTCGTGTTCGCCGTACTGCCACGACTATTGATGAGTAGACGGTAAGTTATTCACAGGGAAACCCTTGTTGAGCGTGTTTGCGAGAGAGAGAGAGACAGTGTGCGTGTGTGATATGTTAGAGACTGAGGCAATGATAACAGATTCTTTGTGTCTATGTGTGTGGAGGTGATGACCCACAAGTATAGGGGATCTATCATAGTCCTTTCGATAAGTAAGAGTGTCGAACCCAACGAGGAGCAGAAGGAAATGATAAGCGGTTTCCAGCAAGGTATTCTCTGCAAATACTGAAATAAGTGGTAACAGATAGTTTTGTGATGAGATAATTTGTAACGAGCAACAAGTAACAAAAGTAAATAAAGTGCAGCAAGGTGGCCCAATCCTTTTTGTAGCAAAGGACAAGCCTGGACAAACTCTTATATAAGGAAAAGCGCTCCCGAGGACACATGGGAATATCGTCAAGCTAGTTTTCATCACGCTCATATGATTCGCGTCTGGTACTTTGATAATTTGACATGTGTGTGGACCAGTGGTTGGGTGCTGTTCTTACTTGAACAAGCATCCCACTTATGATTAACCTCTATTGCAAGCATCCACAACTACAACAAAACTATTAAGGTAAAGCTAACCATAGCATGAAACATATGGATCCAAATCAGCCCCTTACGAAGCAACGCATAAACTAGGGTTTAAGCTTCTGTCACTCTAGCAACCCATCATCTACTTATTACTTCCCAATGCCTTCCTCTAGGCCCAAATAATGGTGAAGTGTTATGTAGTCGACGTTCACATAACACCACTAGAGGCTAGACAACATACATCTTATCAAAATATCAAACGAATACCAAATTCACATGACTACTCATAGAAAGACTTCTCCCTTGTCCTCAGGAATGAATGTAATTACTCACAAAGCATATTCATGTTCATAATCAGAGGGTTAATAATATGCATATATGATCTGAACATATGATCTTCCACCAATTAAACCAACTAGCATCAACTACAAGGAGTAATCAACACTACTAGCAACCTACTAGCACCAATCCCGGACTTGGAGACAAGAATTGGATACAAGAGATGAACTAGGGTTTTGAGGAAGATGTTGATGGAGATTGACCTCTCCCGATGAGAGGAGCGTTGGTGATGATGATGGCAATGATTTCCCCCTCCAGGAGGGAAGTTTCCCCAGCAGAACAGCTCTGCTGGAGCTCTAGATTGGATCCGCCAAGGTTCCACCTCGTGGCGGCAGAGTTTCGTCCCGAAAGGTTGCTTATTATTTTTTTCTCGACGAAAGACTTCATATAGGAGAAGATGGTCATCGGAGAGCCACCAGGGGCCCACAAGGTTGGGGGCGCGCCCCCCACCTTTGTGGGAAGGGTGTGGCCCCCCTGGTCTTCATCTTTGGCGAGGATTTTCATTATTTATTATAAGGTATTCCGTGGAGTTTCAGGAATTTTGGAGTTGTGCAGAATAGGTCTCTAATATTTGCTCCTTTTCTAGCCCAGAATTCCAGCTGCCGGCATTCTCCCTCCTTATGTAAACCTTGTAAAATAAGAGAGAATAGCCATAAGTATTGTGACATAATGTGAAATAACAACCCATAATGCAATAAATATCAATATAAAAGCATGATGCAAAATGGATGTATCAACTCCCCCAAGCTTAGACCTCGCTTGTCCTCAGGCGAAAGCCGATAACAATAAATATGTCCCCATGTTTAGGGGTAGAGGCGTCGATAAAAATAAGATACGTACATGAGGGCATCATGATTATTCTCATAACAGCAACATACATAGATATTGTCATATGATTACTTATGTTCAAGTGATGATCTCTTCACAATGCAAAAGTATGAATCAGAAACCTTATTGAGAACCAACAAACTATAACCTCGGTCATTGAAGCAATTGCAATTTATCATAACATCAGAAAGAGTCTATGTCAGAGCTAAAAAGCAAGTCCACATACTCAACTATCATCTAGTCCTTCATAATTGCTAACACTCACACAATACTTTGTGGTTACAGAGTTTTAATCGGACACAGAGAAAGATAGGGGCTTATAGTTTCGCCCCACAACCTTTTACCTCGAGGGTAATGTCAACAATAATAAATCATGCCCCCCTACATCCGATTAGATATATCTATCAGGATCTTTCCAACATACTATGCTTGCCAAAGGATAAAATGAAAAAGGGAGAGGTGAAGATCACCATGACACTTGCATAAGGTAGTAGATAATAATAAATGATAGGCCCTTCGCAGAGGGAAGCAGAGGTTGCCATGCGCTTTTATGGTTGGATGCACAAAATCTTAATGCGAAAGAACATCACTTTATATTTCCCCTTGTGATATGAACCTTTATTATGCAGTCCGTCGCTTTTATTACTTCCACATCACAAGATCGTATAAAGCTTATTTCTCCCACACCAATCAATCATACATATTTAGAGAGAAATTTTTATTGCTTTGCACCGATGACAACTTACTTGAAGGATCTTATTCAATCCATAGGTAGATATGGTGGACTCTTATGGCAAGACTGGTTTAAGGGTATTTGGAAGCACAAGTAGTATCTCTACTTGGTGCTGAGAATTTGGTTAGCATGAGGGGGAAAGGCAAGCTCAACATGTTGGATGATCCATGACAACATACTTTATCTTAGATATAAGAAAACATAACCCATTATGTTGTCTTCCTTGTCCAACGTCAACTCTTTAGCATGTCATATTTTGATGAGTGCTCCCAATCATAAAAGATGTCAATAATAGTATATTTATATGTGAAACCTCTCTTTCCTTATTACTTCCTATTAATTGCAACGATGACCAAAGCTATGTCTGCCAACTCCCAACAACTTTTAATCATCACACTCTTTCTATGTGAAGTCATTACTATCAATAAGATCAATATGAACTTTTGTTTCTTCTTATTCTTTTTCTCTTTTCTTTTATTCACCCAAGATCATAGCAAGAAAATCAAGCCCTTGACTCAACACTAATCTTTATTATAAAGATCACGGACTTGATTACATAGGGAGATCATAAAGCAAAACTTAAAACTAGATCATGCCATAAACTTTATTCTACTAGATCAAAATACTACTAAAAGGATCGAACTAAGAAAAACGGTAAAGATAAAAGTGATGGTGATACGATACCGGGGCACCTCCCCCAAGCTTGGCAGTTGCCAAGGGGAGTGCCCATACCCATGTGATTATATCTCCTTGGTTGGTGAAGAGGGTGGAGTTTTTGATGACTTAGTTGATGGCATAGACTTCTCCCTTAATTTACGCTTGAGGACGGCATTTTGATCCCTCAGATCATCAATCTCCCACTCCAGGGTTAATATCTTTTTACATAGGTCTTGCTTATTTTCCTGCAAGAGACAAAAAGGGATAAACTCGAGTTTTGGTTTCTTTACCCAATCAGGGAGACTTGAATTTTTGAACTCCACGTGCATATCCCCAGGTTGAGGTAATGGGGCTTCATCTTCATCTGAGCCCGTCTCCTCCTTCCCATAGGGTTCATAGTCCTTTTCTTCCTCCGTGGTCCAACCATCGTGCTCCACATCTCCATAGACCTTAGGATTAGCTAAGTAATCATCCACATAGCTTTCTCCTTCCGAATCCTGGGAAGACATGTTGATCTAATCTGCAGCGGAACAGCTCGAAACAAAAACAGAGGATAATTGCGTGATACGGGAGTCAAAACCTTCGGGAGAATATATAGTGATTTTTTACCGACCAAAATACGTATTGTGCAAGAAAATAGAGTCCGGAAGGCACACGAGGAGCTCATGATGTAGGGGGGCGCGCCCAGGGGGTAGGGCGCACCCTCCACCCTCGTGCGGCCCTCGTGTCCGTCCCGGACTGCTACTTAATTTTCTATTTTTCTAAATATTCCTAACCGGAGAAATATTGCCCTATAAATTGTTTTGGAGTCAGTTTACTTACCGTACCACATACATATTCCTATTCGGAGTCTGAAACGTTCTGGAAAGTGTCCCTTATGTATTCCACCGGGGTTACGGTTTCAATAATATTGGTTTCAACATTTATGGGATTACCTGAGATATAATGCTTGAATCTTTGACCGTTTACCACCTTCGGATTTGTGCCTTCAAAGTTGTTGATTTTTATGGCACCGAAACGATAGACTTCCTCGATTCCATAGGGGCCTTCCCATTTAGAGAGAAGTTTTCCTGCAAAAAATCTTAAACGAGAGTTGTATAGCAATACATAATCACCTACATTAAACTCATGCTTTTGTATCCTTTTGTCATGCCATCTTTTAACCTTTTCTTTAAACAACTTGGCATTTTCATAAGCTTGGGTTCTCCATTCATCAAGTGAGCTAATATCAAATAACCTCTTTTCACCGGCAAGTTTAAAATCATAGTTGAGCTCTTTAATAGCCCAATATGCCTTGTGTTCTAGTTCGAGAGGTAAGTGACATGCTTTTCCATATACCATTTTATACGGAGACATACCCATAGGATTTTTATATGCAGTTCTATAGGCCCATAATGCATCATCAAGTTTCTTGGACCAATTCTTTCTAGACCTATTGACAGTCTTTTGCAAAATTAATTTGAGTTCTCTATTACTCAATTCTACTTGACCACTAGACTATGGGTGATACGGAGACGCAATTCTATGATTGACGTCATATTTAGCAAGAATTTTACGGAAAGCACCATGAATAAAATGTGAACCACCGTCAGTCATTAAATATCTAGGGACTCCAAACCTCGGAAAAATAACTTCTTTAAGCATTTTAATAGAAGTGTTATGATCAGCACTACTAGTTGGAATAGCTTCTACCCACTTAGTAACATAATCAACAGCAACTAAAATATGTGTATATCCATTAGAGGTAGGAAAAGGTCCCATATAATCAAAGCCCTAAACATCAAACGGTTCAATAACAAGTGAATAGTTCATAGGCATTTCTTTACGTCTACTAATATTACCAATTCTTTGACATTCATCACAAGATAGGACAAACTTACGGGCATCCTAGAAGAGAGTAAGCCAATAAAAACCGGATTGCAATACTTTATGTGCAGTTCTATCTCCCGCGTGGTGTCCTCCATAAGTTTCGGAGTGGCACTTGCGTAGGATCTGTTCCTGTTCATGCTCAGGTACACAACGTCTAATAACACCATCTACTACTTCTTTATAAAGATGTGGGTCATCCCAAAAGTAATGTCTCAAATCATAGAAGAACTTTTTATTTTGTTGGTATGTGAAGCTAGTTGGTATGAATTTAGCAACAATGTAATTAGCATAATCAGCATACCAAGGGGTACTATGAGAAGTACTTATGACATTTAATTATTCATCAGGAAAGCTATCATCAATAGGTAGTGGGTCATCAAGAACATTCTCTAACCTAGATAAGTTGTCTGCAACGGAGTTCTCAGCTCCTTTTCTATCAACAATATGCAAATAAAATTCTTGTAGCAAGAGAACCCATCTAATAAGTCTAGGTTTAGCATCTTTCTTCTCCATAAGATATTTAATAGTAGCATGATCAGTGTGGATAGTTACTTTAGAATCAACAATATAAGGTTTGAACTTATCACAAGCAAATATGATTGCTAAAAGTTCTTTTTCAGTAGTACCATAATTTCTTTGAGTATTGTCTAGAGTCTTACTAGCATAATGGATAACATTTAATTTCTTATAAACTCTTTGCCCTAGAACAGTACCTACAACATAATCGCTAGCATCACACATAATTTCAAAGGGTAAATTCCAATCAGGTGGCTGAACAATAGGTGCAGAGACTAATGCTTTCTTAAGTATTTCAAATGCTTCTACACAATCATCATCAAAGACAAGTGGTATATATTTTTGTAATAAATTAGTCAGAGGCCGAGAAATTTTTGAGAAGTCCTTAATGAACCTCCTATAAAATCTGGCATGACCAAGGAAACTTCTTATACCTTTGATGTCCTTGGGACATGGCATCTTTTCAATAGCATCAACCTTAGCTTTGTCAACTTCAATACCTCTTTCAGAAACTTTATGCCCCAAGACAATACCCTCATTAACCATAAAGTGGCACTTTTCCCAATTCAAGACAAGATTAGTTTCTTCACATCTCTGCAAAACTCGATCAAGATTGCTCAAGAAATCATCAAAAGAAGATCCATAGATGGAAAAGTCGTCCATGAAAACCTCACAAATCTTTTCACAAAAGTCAGAGAATATAGCCATCATGCATCTTTGAAAGGTAGCAGGTGCATTACATAAACCAAAAGGCATACGTCTATAAGCAAAAGTACCAAAAGGGCATGTAAAATTAGTCTTTGATTGATCTTTAGCCGACACAGGTATTTGAGAGAAACCAGAATAACCATCTAGAAAGCAGTAATGTGTATGTTTGCATAATCTTTCTAGCATTTGATCGATAAAAGGTAAGGGGTAATGATCTTTCTTAGTAGCCTTATTTAATTTGCGGAAATCAATTACCATCCTATAACCTGTAATAATTCTTTGTGGAATCAATTCACATTTATCATTAGGAACAATTGAACCTCCCTTCTTAGGGACACAATGAACAGGACTTACCCACTGACTATCAGCAACGGGATAAATTATACCTGCCTCAAGAAGCTTTAGTATTTCTTTTCTTACCACTTCTTTCATTTTAGGATTCAGCCATCGTTGAGGATCGCGAACTGGTTTGGCATCTGCTTCCAAATTTATTTTATGTTGACATAGAGTGGGACTAATGCCCTTAAGATCATCAAGAGTATATCCAATAGCAGCACGGTGCTTCTTCAGACTTTTCAATAATCTTTCTTCTTCATGCTCTGAAAGGTTAGCACTAATAATAACATGATATATCTTCTTTTCATCAAGATAAGCATATTTAAGATTATCAGGCAACGGTTTAAGCTCAAACACGGGATCACCCTTAGGTGGAGGAGGATCCCCTAGGATTTCAATAGGCAAATTGTGTTTCAGAATAGGTTCCTGTTTAAAGAATACTTCATCTATTTCCCTTCTTTCATTCATAAACATATCATTCTCATGGTCTAGCAAATATTATTCTAAAGGATCACTAGGAGGTACGGCAATAGAAGCAAGACCAATAATTTCATCCTTACTAGGCAATTCTTATTCACGGTGTTGTTTACTAAATTTAGAGAAATTAAATTCATGAGTCATATCATCTAAGCCGACAGTAACAACATCCCTTGTGCAATCTATGGTAGCATTAACAGTATTTAAGAAGGGTTTACCAAATATAATGGGACAAAAGCTATCTTGTGGAGAACCAAGAACAAGAAAATCAGCAGGATATTTAGTTTTCCCACACAAGACTTCAACATCTCTAACAATTCCCATTAGTGAAATAGTATCTCTAGTAGCAAGTTTAATAATAACATCAATTTCTTCTAACTCAACATGTGCAATGTCATGCATAATTTCGTTGTATAAGTCAATAGGTATTGCACTAGCACTAGCACCCATATCACATAAGCCATGATAACAATGATCTCCTATTTTAACAGAAATAACAGGCATGCCTATCACATGTCTAGGTTTATCTGTATCACGGGGTTTAGCAATTCTATCAGTTTCATCATAGAAATAAATAACATGCCCATCTATATTATCAGACAAGAGATCTTTAACAATAGCAATATTAGGTTCAAATTTAACTTGCTCAGGAGGTGTATATGTTTTAATATTGCTTTTACGAACCACAGTTGAAGCTTTAGCATGATCCTTTATCCAAACAGGGAAAGGTGGTTTCTCAACATAAGAAGTAGGAACAATAGGATCATTATAAGTGATAGTCTTTTCTTCAACTTTAATAGGTGCAGCTACTTTTACTTCTATGGGAGGATGATATTTAAACCACTTCTCCTTTGGGAGATCAACATAAGTAGCAAAAGATTCACAGAAAGAAGCTACTATCTCATAATCGAGTCCATATTTAGTGCTAAACTTACAGAAAATATCGGTATCCATAAAAGATTTAACACAATCAAACTTAGGTGTCATGCCTAACTCCTTACCTTTGTCGAGATCCCAATCTTCAGAGTTGCGTTTAATTCTACCCAATAAATCCCATCTAAATCCAATAGTCTTCATCATAAAAGAGCCAGCACAAGAAGTATCGATCATGGTGCGATTATTTTCAGAAACCCGAGCATAAATTTTTTGAAGAATTGTTTCTCTAGGGAGCTCATGATTGGGGCATGAATATAACATTGATTTAAGCCTCCCCCAAGCTTGAGTGATGCTTTCTCCTTCGCGAGGCCAAAAATTATATATATAATTGCGATCACGATGAACAAGATGCATAGGGTAATACTTTTGATGAAATTCCAATTTCAATCTTCTATAGTTCCATGATCTCGTATCATCACATAGCCTATACCATATCAATGCGTCTCCCTTCAAAGATAAAGGGAAGACCTTCTTCTTAGCAACATCATCGGGTATACCTGCAAGCTTAAATAATCCACAAACTTCATCCACATATATTAGGTGTTCATCAGGATGCTTTGTTCCATCTCCTGTAAAAGGATTAGCTAGCAGTTTTTCTATCATACCCGAAGGATACTCATAAGGAATTTCATCTTCAATAGGTTCAGTAGGTTGAGGAGCAACTCTTTGCTCTATTGGTCGGGGTGAAGATACCCCGAACAAGCCCCTCAGAGGATTACTTTCCATAGTAACAAGTGATAGTAAATTTCAGCACACTATATAAAATTTTCCATACCAAATTCCACCTACCAAAGGCGCTTCACTCCCCGGCAATGGCGCCAGAAAAGAGTCTTGATGACCCACAAGTATAGGGGATCTATCGTAGTCCTTCCGATAAGTAAGAGTATCGAACCCAACGAGGAGCAGAAGGAAATGGTAAGCGGTTTCCAGCAAGGTACTCTCTGCAAATACTGAAATAAGTGGTAACAGATAGTTTTGTGATGAGATAATTTGTAACGAGCAACAAGTAACAAAAGTAAATAAAGTGCAGCAAGGTGGCCCAATCCTTTTTTTAGAAAAGGACAAGCCTAGACAAACTCTCATATAAGGAAAAGCGCTCCCGAGGACACATGGGAATATCGTCAAGCTAGTTTTCATCACGCTCATATGATTCGCGTTCGGTACTTTGATAATTTGACATGTGGGTGGACCGGTGCTTGGGTGCTGTTCTTACTTGAACAAGCATCCCACTTATGATTAACCTCTATTGCAAGCTTTCACAACTACAACAAAAGTATTAAGGTAAACCTAACCATAGCATGAAACATATGGATCCAAATCAGCCCCTTACGAAGCAACGCATAAACTAGGGTTTAAGCTTTTGTCACTCTAGCAACCCATCATCTACTTATTACTTCCCAATGCCTTCCTCTAGGCCCAAATAATGGTGAAGCGTTATGTAGTCGACATTCACATAACACCACTAGAGGCTAGACAACATACATCTCATCAAAATATCGAACGACTACCAAATTCACATGACTACTAATAGCAAGACTTCTCCCTTGTCCTCAGGAACAAACGTAACTACTCACAAAGCATATTCATGTTCATAATCAGAGGGGTAATAATATGCATAAAGGATCTGAACATATGATCTTCCACCAATTAAACCAACTAGCATCAACTACAAGGAGTAATTAACACTACTAGCAACCTACTAGCACCAATCCTGGACTTGGAGACAAGAATTGGATACAAGAGATGAACTAGGGATTTGAAATGAGATGGTGCTGATGAAGATGTTGGTGGAGATTGCCCTCTCCCGATGAGAGGAGCGTTGGTGATGACGATGGCGGTGATTTCCCCCTCCGGGAGGGAAGTTTCCCCGGCAGAACAGCTCTGCCGGAGCTCTAGATTGAATCCGCCAAGGTTTCGCCTCATAGCGGCGGAGTTTCGTCCCGATAGGTTGCTTCTTGTTTTTTTTCTCGACGAAAGACTTCATATAGGAGAAGATGGTCATCGGAGAGCCACCAGGGGGCCCACGAGGTAGGGGGCACGCCCTAGGGGGGGCGCCCCCACCCTCGTGGGAAGGGTGTGGGCCCCCTGTTCTTCATCTTTGGCGAGGATTTTTCATTATTTATTATAAGGTATTCCGTGGAGTTTTAGGACTTTTGGAGTTGTGCAGAATAGGTCTCTAATATTTGCTCCTTTTCCAGCCCAGAATTCCAGCTGTTGGCATTCTCCCTCCTTATGTAAACCTTGTAAAATAAAAGAGAATAGCCATAAGTATTGTGACATAATGTGAAATAACTGCCCATAATGCAATAAATATCAATATAAAAGCATGATGCAAAATTGATGTATTAGGAGGATAGATAGAGACATGTACATGGGGCTTTGTGTTGTGTAACATGGAGACACATATACATAATTAGAGAGTGAGTGTGTGAGATACACATGCGTACATGAGGAGAGATGAGGATCCAGATAACTGGGTGTTTGTGCGTGTTTGTGTGTGTTTGTGCACGCGTTTGTGTCTGAGAGGGAGAGAGTGTATGTGGAGTAGAGAGACCACTGATGATGTAAACCTAGTATAAGGGAAGGGGGAATGGTGTGACATGTGTAGTAGCGAGATAGCATGGGTGCGGGCGGGGGGACCAGACTATTTGGAAGAGACATCGAGTGTGTGTGTGGGAGAGGGGTGTGAGAGTGAGAGAAAGAGAGAGCTAGCGACGGAGAGAGAGAGAGCGAGAGAGAGAGAGAGAGGAAGAGAGGGGGCGAGAGGGGTCGTTTGTGTCCATAAATGGCATATAGATAGGGAGACAATGTTGATGTTGTCTGAAATTGGCCTATGAATGGAGACGCAAGGGAAGCGAGTCATCGTGTGTGAGATAGGGACTTCATGAAAGATCTAGAATAGATGGTGTAGAGAACAATGTGCGAAATCGAGAACGATTATACATTAGGGAGCTATGCAAAGAGTCACGACATATATGTATACAGGGAAGGAGCTCGGGCGGGTCCGCATGTGGGAGAGATAGAAAGAGGAGAGTGGAGCACAAGGAGACAAAGTGTGCTTGTTTGCAGTGGGGGTGGTGTGTGAGGTGAGTGCGCGAGAACCACATAACTAGGGAGATAGACGTTTGGGGCGACGTTTTGTGTGTATGGGAAATATACACTCTACATAGTGTGTGTGCTTGGGTAAGAGAGATAGCGGGAGACCTAGAGAGTGAGGGAAGAGATGTGTGCATGCCCGAGAGACAAAGTGATAGAGACCTATGTTGGGATCCGGACTTTACAAGAGAGAGGGGTGTTAATGTGCTCGTGTGTTGGTGTTTGGGGGAGAGAACGACTTCTCTATGTGTGTGTGTGGTGGTGGTGGTGGGGGGGGGTTGACTTCAGATAAAGAGTGAGGTGTCTATATTTGAGGGACTTTAGCGTAATTGAGATATTGTGCACTCATGGTTGATCAATTTGTTTCACAGTTTGTACTATGAGATAACGATACTTTTGAACATGCGTGATATACCTTGATGTACCAGAATTACAAACCTAAGATTGGAATTTTGGAATTCGACTCCACCATTAGCTTTTGTAATTCATTTAAACGGAGGTACATTTTTTAAGCCGGGATTTTGTGATTTCAAATTCATATATCAAACCTA